>NC_046157.1:181766139-182066139 GCF_011064425.1 Rattus rattus
CTATGACATCTCTAATGTCTAAGTCTCATGACTACCCTGTGAATTTTATTCTCTATTTTGATAACTCTATCTTCAGACTTTGTACTATACCATAGGTGTTGCCTAAAACTTTGTTTGAATAGATACTATTATTTCATCATGAGCAAGAGCTTGGAACACAAGACACAGTAAGTTTCTTCCATGTGTGTACTTATTTTATCACCATTGAGAAATATCTCACTAGATTTCTTCTAATTTTTCAATCAAATTTATTGTTTGCTCTAGAAGCATGTTATGTCAAATAGGACATTAGTGGACACAATGGCTAATGAGAAAATATGCAATCACATTATGCTTTCCATAGTCTTTTGTTTGTTCAATGATCCCACCTAGAACTATATTTTGTATTAACATGTCTCCTTAGACTCTTCTGATCTCTGAGGGTTTGACATTTTTTTCCATATGTCTTTCAGCATCTTGATAGTTTTGAAGTGTATCAGCTACTTCTCTAGAGAATGACCTTCAATTTAGATCGGTTAAGTATTCTGCCATGTCCATTTTGGGTATGCATTTGGTGTAAGAAAACTACAGAAGATAATGCTTTGCAGTATATCATATCTGAGGTGCATGGATATCTCACTAGATTAATGTGCTGGGATATGTTAGCCTTTTCACTTCCCTCCCCCTTACATTAACCATGCTTCTTTCTTCCAAAAGAGCTCTGTGAGTATAATCATAATAAAGTTATAAGGATTCTTTATGATACAGTTTTGCAAATATGGTTGCCACCCAAGCATGTGGTCATTGCAAATGCTGCTATGATAGGGTCTCTGTAAAAATGTCTATTGATTGAACAACCCCTTGAGATAACTGAAGGTAAGATATTTTGCTTTAGATGGTTTCTACACAGCAATGGAACATATTTTCTATTGTTTAAAAATTTAATCCATGTATGTAATAATTTATTCTTTTTTGTTTGTTTTTTTTAATTTTTTTATTAGATATTTCTTTACTTACATGTCAAAGGTTATTCCTCTTCCCGGTTTCCTGTCCGTAAGCTCCCATTCCCTGCCCTCCCCTCTCCCATATGGGTGTTCCCCCTATACATCCCCCTTATTGACCCCTGCCATATTCCCCTGGAATTGGGGGTCCAACCTTGGCAGACTAAGGGCTTCCCCTTCCCCTGATGCCCCAATAAGGCTATTCTCTGCTACATATGCAGTTGGAGCCCTGGGTCATTCCATGTATAGTCTTTCTGTAGTGGTTTAGTCCCTGGAAGCTCTGGTTGGTTGGCAAGCATACCATCCATCTCTTTCCTTTGGTCCTTCATTATCCCACCATCCTTAATTGTGTGTGTGTGTGTGTGTGTGTGTGTGTGTGTGTTCTATTGTTAAACTCACCAAGTCCACCTGGTGCTGCTTGAACATACATAGGAGCATCTGCTGCATTGTGGACATATCCTCTCAGGGGCCGTATCTTTGGAAAAAAAACCTGACTCTTCTAATAGTCATTACTGGCTAATAGCGTCTCAGCTAGTGGTGGCATTTCTTGACTGTCCCCTTTTCTATGTGGGAATTTTGTCTCAATCTTACATGGGTCTCACACATGCTGCCATAACTACTTTGATTTCATATGTGGAGAACTCTGTTGTGTCTAGAAAACATTGTTTTTCAGTAGCCATCACGGCCCCTGTCTCCTGCAGTCTTTAATTTTGATGAGCAAGTTGCTTTGAAGATGAAGAAAGCTTGACTATTTTTTTTTTTTTGCTTCACAAGCTTAGACCCCAGCTTTGTGTGAATACATGGAAATGGCAGGTAACACACAGGATAAATAATGCTATGTGCTGCCTTCGAACCTCTTAGCATTTTGTAATTATATTTATTTTAAAAATTGTACTGTGAAACAAAGTTCACGATAAAACAGTAACTCATAAAAGCTTCAATCTCAATGAGAGATAGACAAATGGAGCTTCTTCACAGATTGAATAGTAGGGATCATATAGGGGATAAAGGCATTTTTTCCCTCCCTCCCTCTATAAAGGCATTTTTAAATGAAGGTATTAATGTGGGTCTGTAAACCGGCAGAAGCATGAGTTTATGAATGTAGCCAGAAGCAAAGAGTTATATGGAAAAGTGCTGGCTATTGGAAGTACAATTCTTCAGTTTCAGTCTGGAATATCTGACATTTTATTGCTGCTATGCAAATCCCTATCTGGCAACATAACTTGACCAGTAAGCAATGACTCCACAAGAAGTATTGACAGCTTGCTCGTTTGCTAATTTTTTCTCTGCTGTTAAGTAAAGAACCAGGAATGAAATATTATTAAATGAGATAGCATGAAATAGCTGTTTGAGTGGCAACATGCTGGTGGACTTGAGAATGAATTCTATCTTTATCTCTGAGTTTCCAATCAATAACCTGCTTGTCACCAAGTAAAATGTTTCTTGGGGGTATTCAAACTTAGGGGAGGTAAATGGTTTGGTTGAATAATCTCTATGTAGATACACAGTTCACGTTTGGTTCAAAATACATCCAGAGAGAAACCAAAAATGACTCAAGAGGCTCTTCATACATTTTATTCAGACCTTTCACAGAAGAACAAAACCTTTTCTCCATTCTGTTGAAAACTAGAGGTTGGTTTTTCTCAAAAGGAAGTCTGTGATGATGAAAATGTTGCATATATTCTCAGCTTAATATGATTACCCCCATCTAACTACTGAACATGTAAAGGGAATGTAGTAGAACAAACATTTTTAATTGTTTAAGTTTCTCCGAGTGTAAATAATTCTAATAAGCTAGTAACCAGCTAACTGAGCAGCGCAACTGAATTATTGGCTTCCATTAGAGTAAAACAGACCAGAAAGCCTTGAAAGTATCCAAAGAGGACAGTGTTCATCGGAATTGTTTTCAAGTCCCATCCGTATTCATGTTTTAATAAAGCCCTGTAAGGGGTTGAAATGGACAGCAAATGCCAAGGCGAAGCTCTGAGAGGGCGCTGCATAATGACAGAGATGCTCCAGCCATGCGCCTCACCTGGCATTTATATAAATTAGAAAGGCTCATTTTGTCATTAACCTTTTAAGTGAAGCCTCCTGCATGCTTCTTCTTAGCCGGAAGAAATACCACTATAACTTAGAGTAGCCAATGCTTTAAAGGGCAAGCAATTAGAGGATATAAGTATTAAACCTTATTCAGTTCTTTATGGGGAATCACACATTCAAGTTTTCTTGACCTGGATAAATGTGTTGGAAAGAAAAAATTTAAGTGACTGCCTGCTTAAAGAAAAGAAAAGTTGGTAGTAATTTTTAATAGCTTAATAAGAAATTAAGGTTTGGGGGGGAACTATATTTTTAATTAGCCAGTATTACAATCTGATAAAATACCTAATGTGGTAACACTTATGATTAAATTGGTCTTTTTCACTTTATTTATTATAAAAATATGCATATGCTCTAACTTTGAGATATATTCCTAGCCTTGATAATATTGAGGCAAATTAACATGTGCACATAAAAAATTATCTGCCATGGTCCCAAAATCAAAACAGTAAACAAATATAGTTGATAAGCTGTATTTATATTGTTAAGGTTATGATTAAAAGCATAAAAGCAGACATTTCTATGATACGTGGTCATAATTTTTTAATTCATTAACAAGAATCCCCAGTTGATATCTGGCATTCGGAAAATACCCAGAAAATGTTGATCACTTCTGCCTTTAAGAAGTTTAAAGCTTCAGAAGGCTACACAACAGAATCATTAAATAACAATCTACTGCTTTTGCTATAGTGGAGACTATCCACAAGGGACACGAGTGGCTACTGGGGCAATCAGAAATTGTAGGGCATTCAAACAAAAATAGTTCCCCATGGGATATTTTCATTTCTGGTGCTCTTCAGGCATTGAGAAACAGGGACAATCATTTCCAGAAAGCAGAATGAGAATTTCTGCAATGATCTGAGGTTAGGGAAGGCATCATGCATTTACAGCCCAGGGCATTTATCAGATTTTGAGGATAAGGAACTCAGAATTCTATAGCTAGAGCTGAGTCTTCTGCATTTATCAGAGGGAGATGATGAGCCTCAGGGCTACTGCACCTCAGGTTGTAGGAGAACCGCCTGGAGGATCAGAGTCAGCAGGATAGAATGGGCTTAACCAACATTACAGCCAATCTCTATAGCATTTTAAGCTCCTGTTGGATTAAGAAGTTGATTGCACAGTCAATCTACCTGCAAAATATAAGACGTGGAAAGGTTTTTGAGCAGAAAACACAACTTAAAATCTTCTGATTCTTTTGCACAAATATTCATCATTCAGTAAACATTTTTTAGACATTTAAAGATAAAAGTATCTTTATCTTTGAATAACATCGATAACAGGAAAAAAGTAAAATTGATCCAGATATTGACTTTTTCAGACAAGCCTTTTAAATGAGCATGATTAATATGTTTTGAGACGTGG
Source organism: Rattus rattus (assembly GCF_011064425.1). Classification (NCBI taxonomy): domain Eukaryota; kingdom Metazoa; phylum Chordata; class Mammalia; order Rodentia; family Muridae; genus Rattus; species Rattus rattus. The sequence continues at coordinate 181,770,579 of NC_046157.1, forward strand.
GGGGGGAGGAGAGAAACAGTAGGGAAGACTGGCTGAAACTATCTAATACAAACTTGAAACCAATTTTAAAGTGAAAACATGTTGCTACAGTTTGAATGTATTGCAGGAAGTTTCTGTGTTGGAAACGTAATAACAAGATGTGAGGTTCCCTGGCAACATGTTGCCCTCTCATGATAGAGTGATGCTGTACAAAGGCACACACCAGACATAGACCCTTGATCTTGCCTTTCCTAATTTTTAGAACAGTAAGAAACACATTTAACTTCCGTATATCCTAGGAAACCCAGGGGGAAGAATGAAAGAGTGAACTTATCTCAAGAAGGAAGACTGGAGTGAATAATGGGAGGAGGAAACAAATAAGCAAATAAAAAATAGTTAAATCCTAGTGAAGGTGTAAAAACATGGACTAGAAGCAAACAAGAAAAAAATTTCTAAATTCACATAGGAATGGTTCAGTATGTTACCTGGTGAATGTAAGGGAAATACACAACGTATGAAAAATTAAAAATCCACAGATAAAATGTACAGAATAGTTACTAGCCAAGAATCTTTAATAATAGGATGAAGATATGTGCCATAGTCAATTGTACTCAATATAGCACAGTGAAATTTATAAAATCTTGAAATGACACGTAGATTTTATTAATATAGAAACAGAACAAAAGGGTTCTATGGATATGGATATCCTAATGTTTTATAAGCATTGTAAAATGCATTTAGGTAGTTGAGGTTTATGACAAACTACTTGGAAACTTTTTAAAAAATGAATTCTATCCTATAGTTCATGAAATGAGAGGAATTTTATAAATGAAAATCAAAGTTAAAAAATAAAGGTTTTAAGGAGAGTAAGGGAAACTATGTACCTCGCATATGAAAATTTTCCATTTTAGATTTATTATATTTTACATATGTGTGTGAGTGTCTGTATGTGCACATGGGTATGGATGTCTGCAAAGTGTGTCAGATCACCTAGAGCTGAAGCTACGGGGGTTGTAAGCTTCCGTTGGGCCCAGTTCTGAGGAACTGAACTCATGTCCTCTACAAGAGAGTATGCACTCTTAACTGCTTAGTCTTCCCTCAAAAGCATGCATAGAAGTGTTCTGTGTAGACACTTAGAAATCATTTATAAATATAACAACACTAAACTTAAGAATCACTGTTTATTATCTGACACCATCCAGAAAGTGGCAAAGAAAGTATTATAAAGACAGGGTACATGCCAACTTCACTTGCAGCAATGTCAAAATATTTACTATTCATGAAACAGAGAAGAGGTTTACGTCCAAATCCTTCTCCAGTGAGGAAAGACTGGCAACCCAGAGGGAGAGTAGAGAAAGACTTAATTATTGACTTCAAAGTAAATGATCCTAATGATGCTGGAGGGAGGGAGCAGGAGAAAGAAGGGGGAAGGAGAAGAAGAGAAGGTTGTTTCTCCACATAAACAACAACTGGGGAAACAATATTTTAAAAATGCACTTATGAGTTTGACTGTTTACCCATAGATAAACATAAATGTTTGAGGTGACAGATCTGTAAACATTATAAAATGCACATGTGTATTGAAACATTTTATAGTACCACATATTATATGCAATCCTATGCCTTATATATATCATGATAGAGCTAATTTAAAATAGAGAACACATATGAAGGGAACAATGAATTAGAGTATGAGTATAGATAGATACAGGGCTTTTAGCATGAGTGTAAACAGTGCAGAAATCCTTCTATATCTTCCAAAAGAGATAAAAGTAAGTTGTGCAGTATCAAGTATTTTGAAGTCTATGAAGCAGTGAAAACACACACACACACACACACACACACACACACACACACACACACACACAAAAAAGCACAAGTCTTACAGTAAGATATCTCCAGGAAGACACACAGACCTTAGTGCTTACAGCAGGTTTATTTTATGGTATTGCTACTATATCATTCTCAAATTAGAGTATCAACAATGTCCTTCGAGAAGAGAGGTTAACATTTAATATTCATAGCAGAAGAATTAATGTTACTATCAAAGTGAACACACCTTAATAGAACATCAGGTCAAATATGTGTCATGGACAGAAACAGGAGGTGATAAAAGTGAACAATGTGGTTTATGAACCATTCAAAGTGATAAAGTTATAAATACAAGAAAGGTACAGTTATTTTCAAACTCGTGGTTGTTTTTGCTTCAAGGTGAGGGTGAGACTTTGTGTTTTCAGACAAGGTCTTGCTGTATAGCCCAGGCTGGACTTGAACTCACTATCCCTTTGCCTCAGTCTCAAGAATGCAAGGTTCCTCTCCACCACCACTTGAAAGAGGCAAACACTTGACTAACTTAGTCTAGAATATTGCCAGTCTACTAGTTTGTGATTGAGATTGGTGACAGGACTTCAGACTGTAAGTTGTGAGCCAGCATGCTACATTGCAGATGGAACTATATGACAAGAATGTGTGTAGCCAGGCAAATGCAGATCCGGGAGTCCTTTCCTGTAGCACAGGGTGCATTGGGGAGCATGGTCTTCAAAATGAACTCAAGAAATCATAGTTACAGGTGAGCCTGGGAAAATGTTTATAGTTGGCCCTTTGACTTCTGACTAAGAGGGAAACCCAGTCACATAGCTGGTTAGCAGGCTAATCACAATATTCAAGTATTGAATGTAAACAAGCTAGGCCTAGGCGTAAGGGGGAATCTTTAAATAGCACATGCACATCTCTGTTCAGCCTGTTCTTTCTTATTGCAGTGACAGGTCAGTCTTAGACTTCCCAGCTGTAAGGTAGATGACTGTTTATGGCTTGCAGTATGAGCGCATTGTTTGGCTGCATGTGCGGTTATGTGCACTTTTTAAAAATCACTTTGTTATTATGGGAAGCCTTTCGGTAATGTGGCAGAAAGTATAGTTTCGGACAGACACCCACAGCAAGATATTATTCAGGATGAGAGACCTTGAAACATTGAGCCATAAATGAAGATATCTCCCTCAAATCCATCCCAGTAGAGCTCAGGGAACCTGACTGAAGAGGGGATAGAAAGTAAGAGACAGGGGGGCGGGGGGAAAACACAAGGAGAACAAGACAGTCTGAATCAATGAGATCATATGGTTTAACTGATTGAAGCGGCTAGCAGAGGGCCTGCACAGGTCTGCACCAGGTTCTCTCTCTCTCTCTCTCTCTCTCTCTATATATCTATATATATATATATATATATATATATATATATATATATATATATATATATATATATATGTATATGCTTCTACTTCAGTGTTTTTATTAAGCTGTTAGTTCTTTAATTTTAAATTAATTTAAAAGATACTTGAAATTTTGTTGTTTATCCTTTGATCAATATAGTGTTTAAAACTTTGTTGTGATTTCTGAAGTTGTCTAGGGTTTTGTTTTGTTTTGTTTTGTTTTTGTCAGTTTCATAGTGAATTTTGTTGTTTTCATCCCACTCCCCTCCATCCCTCTTCTGGCGTACTTCTCAACCAGGTCTGCCGCTACCTTCATGTCAGCCAATAGAGTTTAAATCCTCTCTTGCCCTAGTGTGGGTGGGAAGTTGTTCAGTGTAGCAAGGGCAGTTTATTGGTGGCTAAGTACTGAAGAAAATGATGGTATCTGCCTCCAACAAGTGTTAACAGCCCATAGTTTCTGTTGTCGATTTATAGTTTAATTCCATCCTGGTCTAAGGCAGAGTTTCATATTATTTCTACTCCTTATGTTCTGAGCTATGTGTTTTGCAGCTCAGAGTACATTGATGGCTCAACAGTTATGAACACTTGTTGTACTTGCAGAGGACCTGGGGTTCAGTTCTTAGTACCTGCAAGTGGCCCATAAGCTCAGACGGTTCCAGAGTCCAGTGCCACCTTCTGGACTCTATGAGCACTGCATACTCATGGTACTCACACAGACAAGTAAGCACACACAAGTACACATAAATTATTTTAAAATTAAAATTTCAAAACTATATATCCTATACTGGAAAATGCTCAATGCAATCTTGAAAGAGAATATCTTCTTCTGCTTCTCAGTGAGGTATTCTAAGTTAGACCCAGCTGGTTAAAGGTGATACACACTTCAAAACCGTCAGTGAAATTGTCTGCTTATATCTAACTATCCATAGAGGAACAGTGGAACTTTCAACTCTGCTGCTTGGTTGGTTAATCTATGTCTCCCATTAGTCCTATTTGATTTTTGCCTCACAATATCATGCTCTGTTTCTTAACTGCATTGTTTTTTAAGATGATTTTGTCTTCCTCATCTCTAGTAATCTCCCTTGCTCTGAATTTCCTTCTTGCTGAAATTAATATAACTTCAGGAATTATGCTTTGCCTGGTGTTAACACGGTATATGTTTCTACACTTCGGCTTTAATTTATTTTCTCCATTCCACAGAAGTGTAGACAGTATAAAGTGTAGCTTTTTGGTCGTTTGAAAAATCTACTTTGCATAACTATACTGTTTAACTGGCAAATTGAGACTGTTAATGTTTAAAATTATTGATGTAGTTAGAAAAGTGTCTATTATACATGTTTTATATTTATTGTTCTTTGTCTCCATTTATTTTATTTTTCTCTTCTTTTGACTTCTCTAAGTCTAATTGACATTCTTCATTATTTTAGATTCATCTTAGTCTAATCATTACATCAGACTTCTTATTTGGGTCCTTAGTAGGTGTTTTATTTGTGTACTTAGTAGGTGTTTTAGAGTTTGCCACATACATTATATCTTACCTATCTACCTGTAAATAACATTAAGTTAGTCATACTTAGCATGGTTACTTCAGGATAAAAATATCCCTATATCCTCCCGATCTTAGAACAATGCAGATATTTATTATACTTATCTGTATGTCTCCTAATATATTTTATGTTACTTTTATAATAAAAACAATCTATTAAGCAAATTAAGACTGAAAAAATATTTTGTGTTGGCTGCATTTATTTCTCTGCTTAGTACTCTTTTTTATATAAATCCACAATTTTGTTGCATATAATTTTCAATCTCTCTCGATAAATTCTTTTAGCATTTTTTAAAAGTCAACATGATCTGTGGACAACAAATTCTCTCCCTTTAATTTTATTTTTTCCTTACAATATCTAGTTTTCTTCATTTTAAAGAAGAATATTATCATGGAGAGATTTCTATGGCAGTAGTTTTCTCTCCATTTATACATGTCTGTTCTCTTTCTTTCTGGCTTTTGAGATGAAATATGTAATTATTTATTTTCTTCTTTATCCTTGATTTCTGTGTTTTGACTATGGGCTACTCGACACAGATGTTTTCTTTGCCATTGATGTGCTTACTTTGGCTGTGATGCCATGACAGATGTTTTGGAATTAGCCCTACTTGATGTTATTTGATAAACCCAGCATACGGATTCATAACTGGTCATTAACTTTGGAAAATTATGAGCTATTTTTACTTGTATTATTTTAATACTTTCTCTCCTTTCCATTAGAAGTTTGACATAGCCTACTATACTTGTTATTAACTCCAAATCATTGGATATTATTTCCATTTTTCTCCATTTCATGTCAGTTTGAAATTTTCTATTGACATTTATTAAATCTCACTGATTTTTTTGTCTGTGAGATCATGAAAGGCCTTATTTGTTTCTGCTACATTGTTTCGTATTTTACTTGATTACTTTTTTGCTTACAGCTTCAATTCTCTCATATTTCTCATTTTGCTATGCTATTAATTCTTCCACTAGAGCCATGTGATGAAGAGATTCACCGTTAATAAATAGCTAGTCTTTGTCATTGACCACAGCAAGGTCACCTTTACAACCACACACCCATGATAAACCCCGATAGCGATTTTAGGTACTAAAGCTGCAGGAAGTTTTACTGATTGTATTCCAGTTTCAAACTGACATGAAATGGAGAAATGTCTGCATTTGTGAATTTTTTTCAGCTTCTGAGTTGTTTTTAACTTATATACTTTATACATAATAAACCATTGCTATATAAGATGATTTACAGATATTAGTGTGGTATTGAGGACTTTCACAACATGGTAATTGGCTTCAGAGGATGAGGTGGTCTTGTGGACTGCTCTATGGGACCACTTTGGACAATAATTCAAATGGATATTTAGACACAACAGGACTGATACACATATGAGGGCAGGGACTGACTGCATACACAAGCAATACTTGCAAAGTTTCAAACAAACCCCAGCTCTAACTCTAAGGAACCAAAGTGGAAGGAAAATCACTTTTCTCCCGTGGAATGCTAATGGTTGCAATTACTATACTGGAGAAAAGGCTCTATCCTAGGACTAATTATCAACACAAAATGGACTCCATATTATTTTTTGTGAACATTTTGTTTTATTTTTAGTAACATTTGTCTTAGTGGTTTTTTTGTTATTTTTGTTGATGGTATTGTTCTTAGTTTTGATTTTCATTTATTGTTTCAATTCCGTTTGGTGTTAGAGAGTGAGAAAGAAAAAGAACATGAATTTGCGTAGAGAGGGAGGTGGAAAGGATCTTGGTGGATTTGGAGGTAGGAAAACCATAATCAAAATACATAGTGTAATCGAAAAATTAAATTAAAAATATTTACTTTGCTCAGGAACTTGTTTAACCTAAATATTTGAATTATAAATAAAATATATAGATAAATTGTATTTACACACACATATATATGTACATGAATGATCATTCTGTCTTCCAAGAACAATAGCCTCAGGCATATCCTGCTTAAAATCATTGATCATGAGGGATAAAGAAATGATTATATCGTCATATAGGAAATCTATTACATATCCAAAGAGGGTAAAAATAGTTTCCTTGCGTTTCTTTGTTACCTGGTAACTGTCTAGAAAATTTTCCATTTCATCCAGATTTTCCAGTTTTGTTGAGTATAGGCTTTTGTAGTAGGATCTGATGATTTTTTGGATTTCCATGGCTTCTGTTGTTATATCCCCCTTTTCATTTCTGATTTTTTAAATTTGGATATTGTCTGTGTACCCTCTGGTTAGTCTGACTAAGGGTTTATCTATCTATCTCAGAGAACCAGCTCCTGGTTTTGTTGGTTCTTTGTATAGATTTTTTAGTTTCTACTTGGCTGATTTCAGACCTGATTTTGTCATTTCTGGCCATCTACTCCTCTTGGGTGTATTTGCTTCTTTTTGTTATAGAGCTTTTAAGTGTGCTGTCAAGCTTCTAGTGTATGCTGTCTCCTGTTTCTTTCTTTTTGGAGGCACTCAGAGCTATGAGTTTTCCTCTTAGCACTGCTTTCATTGTGTCCCATAAGTTTGGGTATGTTGTGTCTTCATTTTCATTAAATTCTAAAAAGTCTTTAATTTCTTTATTTCTTCCTTGACCAAGTTATCACTGAGTACAGAGTTGTTCAGCTTCCACGTGTATGTGGGTTTTTTTGTTGTTTTTGTTATTACTGAAGACCAGCCTTAGTCTGTGGTGATCTGATAGCATGCATGGAAGTATTTTGATCTTTTTGTATCTGTTTCTTCACAATGTTCTTAAGGGGTATAGTACAGTAGAACACTGTATATATGATAGTGGGACAAAGTACAGTGCAAATATAGACATAAACATTTTTACCAAGGTAAGAACATTAAATATCATGTGCACAGTCTTTTAAAATATCTTTGAGGTTATTTTGTAGAATCAAAGCTCAGATTAAAGATTTAATGACTATAGAAGCCATGGTAGAATTTCATGACAGATTGCAATAAAATAAAATCATTAACTATCAAACAGAGGCTAACGAAGTACAGTGATTATTACAAATGAGAATGTAAATGTTATAAACTTCAATTACATGCGATAATAAAACAACTGACAATAACAAGGAGGATGAAAAATATAACCATAACAATTCTCAGTTTCTCATATCCCCAAGTAGATCAATAATGCCCCTAGCACTTCCTCATCCTAGACTTAGAAAACATAAGAGAGAAATGATTTTTTTCTGACTATCCAAGGATAATTGGTAGTCATGAAGCTGGGAAAACTGAGAAGTTCAGGCTGCATAACAGTACATGATTTACAGTCTATCATACAGAAAGTATATTATTGGTCACTTTAGAACAATAATATTGAAACATGAGGGAGCATGAATTTATTAAAAAGAGGATGAAAATATTAGCTATGAAATTTAAATGGCAGATCTGAGAAAAAGTAGGACCTTCAGAAAATTAAATTGTGAGAAAGAATTTATAAAGTAATGATCAAAAGTCCATGCATAGATGCTAATATTTTTATTCATTTACTTTATTAAATTCTTTATGTATAATGTTCTTGCAAAACTAACATGTAGATATAAGCAAGGGAGATATTATCTGTACTTCTACATTATAGTAGTGAAAGTAATCCAGTGGAAATGTTTATCTAATTAGAGCTCAATACCTAAAACATGCACAAAAATTCAAAAATAAATGTGCAAACTCTTACAAGAGGCAGCAGCAACAGGATTGTTGATGTAATTCCTTGTCATTTAAAATTAAATTGATACACTGTCACAGGCCATCTTAGTTCACCAGGAAGCCAAGAAAAGCATTTTTAATCAGAAAGTAGAGTAGAGAGTGTGAAACACAGGAAGCTGATATACAAGTGACATGGATATATGGGGTCAACCAGGTGTCTCTGTAAGCAATGGCATTTTCTACCAACCCTCACAAGCAGAGTTTGATCCCTGGGGTGAATATGGTGAAAGGAGAGAACCAATTTCTACATGCTATCCTTTCTGACCTCCACACAAGGGCCATTGCATGTATGTATACACCTCTCCCCCACACTCACATGCACACAACAAATAAAGTATGATTTAAGAAATTAGAAAAAATATAAATAGAAATAAAACAAAGCAACAAACAGAATTGATATGATCAGATTCATGATACAAAAAGATATCTTGGTAAAAATTTGAAATTTGAGAATGTCAGAATGTTCAAAATTATTATTTATCTCAGAGAACCTAATCCTAAATTGAATATCTTCATCAAATTCCTCCCCTCAGGGTTCAGGAGCTACATGGAAGAAGAGATAGAAAATTGTAAGAGTCAGAGGAAATGGATGACACCAAAGAAACTGTCTTCTGCCTACAACAGGACTGCTATACATGTGAACTCACAGATACGGTAGTACCAGGCATGGGCCTGAACAAGTATAAGCCAGAACTGAGAGCAGGAAATAAACATGAACTCCTATCCCCAACCAAGAAGCTATCTCCATCTGACAATCACAAAAGAAAAAAAAATGGTTTCTCCCCAGTGAAATCTGGGTATACAAACCACACTTATTTACACATTAAGTAAATAGGCACAGGAAATGAACTCAAACATATTTTGGGAGTTTTTTTTCTTCACTGGTCTTTTGCATGCAGATTATAGTTTTTGATAGTCTTTTTATGGTGTGTGTGTGTGTTGCCCTTTTCTTCATTTTTTGTTTGTTTTTTATTCTGTTTTATTTGTTTCCTTGCTTTATTTACCTCTGTGTGTGTGTGTGTGTGAGAGAGAGAGAGAGAGAGAGAGAGAGAGAGAGAGAGAGAGAGGAGGGGAGGAGAGAGAAAGAGGGAGAGAGAAACAGGGAAAGGGAGAGAGGGAGAGAGGGGGAAAGGGGGATAGGGGAGAGGTGGAGAGGTGGAGAGGTAGAGAGGTGTTGGAGTTGTGAGTAGAGATGTGGGAAGGATCTGGGGGAAAATGAGGGAGGGGAAACCATGATCATAGTATATTTTATAACAAATATTTACAACAAAATGTATTTTTATTTGATCTACACTTACACAATTGTGGGTCTAGATTAGTTACACTACATCTATTTTTGAGAACAAACTATTATAGTAAATTTATAAATAACACACACACACACACACACACACATGCACGTACAAAGCAAAAATTAAACATGAAATAAATACATCCATGCCCAGTCTTGAGGCATAGACTTGTAAACCCAGCTATTCAGGAGGCTGGAGCAGGCTAATTTTAAGTTCACGGCTATCTTGGGATAGAGAATGAATTAAAAGACAATTTAGTAAGATCTGATTTGAGAATAAAAACAAAGACAGGGCTGTGTATAGCTTTCAGTGATGTAACATGTATTTAGCATAAGCAAAGTCTTAGGTTTAATCTTCTGTAGAACAAAATTAACCCATTCATAAAATTTTTAAATGTATGCAAAATTGTATCTCTGCTTTCCAGAGTTTATTTGGTTCCTTAAACATTGTATCTGGTAGTTCCTAGGGTTAAGTCTTACAGAAGCTTCAGTTATATTCACTGATCAAACAAGTCTCATAGCATTGCACAACAGGAGAGACTGAGGAAGTATGAATCACAATATATCCACTAGAAATATATTTGAACCATACCACTGTTTTCTAGTATAAGTTGCTTCTATTGTACTATGATGGATAGATAGTTTTGAACTAAAATTGTATAGTATTAGAGTTAAAAATATGTTACATATTCTTCACTTTAGGGCAAGTTGGTTCAAACAGTCAGTATGTGGTGAACTTCAAACTGCACAGATCTGTTTGAGTATGAACCATAGCTCTGGCAAGTGTCTTCAGGGTTCAATAAAGCTGTATAAACTGTCTGAAGACTCTTCTTACTACAAGAGCTACACACAAGAAGGGAGCTCCCTGCTTGAATCTTCTAATATGTTTAAATGAAAAAGATCTTTTTTAAAGGGTCTTTACATTTTTCTTTTTAATTCTAGACTTAAGTATAAGAAAATATCTCATTCACAGTACAGCCTGCTGCCCAAGAGGAAAGACCCTATAAAAAACTGCTCCAGGATGTGTGGGGAAATATTCCTCAGAACTAGTTATAAATAGGACTCAGGAGGAACAGACTGAGGAGAATGCACATGGAAAGACAACCAAATGCTGCTGTTAGAACAAGGTGATGGGAGAGGAGGGACTCTGTGAAGGGAGGATTGCAGGGGCCAGTGATTGGGATGTATAAACAAACAAACAAACAAACAAACAAATAAATAAATAAATAAGAAAGAGTGAGTTTTGGGTGATTCACATTTCTTAAATATGTCATCTAATAGGTAAAATTCACATAATCTTAAGCCCTTTTATATTATTTTATTACATATAGGACTTGATTGAACTATGACTTATTCACGCAACTACTATAACAATCAGTGATGAGTTGGCTGCTTCGCTCTATTTATGCCTACCAGATTTTTCATCTGATGTTTTCCAACCTATTAATGTCCATTGGTTTTACACTTGCATTTGTTAAATCAAGTAGTTGAACAAATATGATTTCTGAGATGCTTATGATTTTAAAATTGTAGGCTTTGAATATAATTTGCCTTGAATTTCTGAGGTCTTAGAGTATGGGTAGATGCCAGTTTACTACAACTCATGGACCCATTTTTGATGGGGAAATGGTTCGATGTGGATAGGCTATTCGTTGCCTGTGTATGCCTAGTACTGAGATGAACATTTGATATAAGAAGGCTCTTGCTGTGTATTTGTGGAATGACTTGTAGGTAAAAGGACTGGGAGTGAGCCAGACTGTATTTTATAGCTGAGTAAACTAGAATTGAGCAAGCACAATGGACATGTACTTACTGACTGCTCCACAAACATTATTAGGACATAATCAATGGTGATGACACATGTATTCCACAGTGTTACATTTTTTAATTAATCAGAGTGGCATGTATTTGAAAGGCTTTCCACAGCATGACAATGAAAAGAGCATTTCCTTTATATTAAAGAACTGCAGAGTTAAAGATCATCTTATTCTGCATTATTTGTTCAAAGAGGAAATGAAATAGTAAGATTTTTAGGTGCAAAAGTTTTTTTAAAGGCAAGCACTTGCTTAACATACAGGATAAATCTCAATGAGGCAGAATTTTTGCAGATAATCATGCTTGTATTCAGTCATAATTAACGGGATCGCGTTATGACAGACACATCCTGGTGACACATGATGTTTTATTTTTGTTAGGTAGCTCTATTGATCACTTCCTGTATTACGAGGGTTGTTTAGAGGAAGGGAGTAGGCAGAGTGGATATGTATTCAAAGGACACTCATTAGCTTGCCTTTCATGATAAAGTTCAACAAAGGCTGTCTTCTCACCAGAGAGGCTGAAGACCAGGTAGTTCCTCAGCTGACTAGGTGCCTTAGCAATCCCAGTCTGGTTTCGGAGGCCCGGGGGATTCCTGTAGTTCCACTGGATTTTCGTCTACGTTGGAAATCAGAACAATCTGGGTTCTGATGTTGGTGAAGGACGGAGGCAGCAGTGGCAGCGACATTAACCACGTGGATGAACTAGCCAATAAGATGTGGGGGTCAAGCAGGCAAAAAGTAAAAGCTTTCCTTTGGAGTCTCCTGTGTCAGGGAAATCGGGGTGTATTAGTTACTCTTCTATTGCAATGACAAAATGTGTTTTTATTTTTGATACTTTTTTTTCTTGGAAGAGAAGACAACTTTTATTTGCCCAATGCTAATTTTAAAAGTAGCTAGAATCTAAGATTGCAGGTATGTTCATTTTTATGATATATTGCATTTTGTAGATTTTTATTATTGCTTATTACGATGAATCAGCTTTCACTAACTAATTATTAGGTTTAGTAAAAAATCTGAAGCCATATGTACCATTGTACAATTTACATTCACTTGAATTTTTTTCTGGTGCAAGAATTTTAATCTCCCAAACAGGTAATGTTCCAACTATTGTTCCACAGACATTAAAAAAGAGTAGGTTTAAGGTCAGCTAAATGTAATCCAATGATCTCTCATCATTAGGATGAAGCAGTAGAGTAATCATTATTTTTTATTGTTTGTTTTGGAAGAAAGTCAACATTGGATACTAATTCATTTGTTGAAGATATAAATTTCTTAGTTAAATCTATTTAAGATGGTGGTTCATAATGCTCAACTATTGTACCAATGTGTCTAAAATTGTCTTGCTTTTTTTTTTTTTTTTTATTTTATTACTTTTATTTTATCCTTTTTTTTTTTTTAACTTGAGTATTTCTTATATACATTTCGAATGTTATGTCTTGCTTTTTAAAGTATGGAATTATTTTAACATCATTGTAAATACCTAATTTATATGCAATAAATGTCACCAACTTAAAATACATAATTTTTAAGGATATTCACAGAGTTACCCAGCTAGTATTATCATGTAATTCTAGACAGTATTCATTAAAGCACTGACCCCAAGGCCCTGATAACTGCTGGTCTGCTTTCTGTCTCTGTAGATTAACGGTTATAAAATTCTTAGCAATGAAATAAGATAATGTATAATCTTGGGAAGCTAATGTTTTTTTTATTAAGTATAATATATTCAAGGTCAATACATATTATAACATTCATTATCAATTAATTCCTTCTTATTGTTGAAGAGCATCTCATTATATGAACACTTTGATTTTCTTTATTCATTATCTGTTGGACATTTGAGTAAATTGAGTAAATTCAAAAGTTTGTCACTTCTGAATTAAAATGTTGTGGTAAACCTCAGCTTATATCTTATGTAAACATATGTTTTATTTGGTGTAATTAGGTTTATATAGTAACTTTAGGCTTAACATATTAAAAAATTGCAAAAATGATAAGTGGTCATAACTGTTAAAATTCCCACTAGCAAAATACGACATACTTGACTCTACTCCAAATCCTCATCTGTAGTTGTAGTACTAACAGGAGGGAGAGGGAATCTCATTGTAGCTATGCTTTACAATAGTTTAATATTCTTCTGATTTTTTCATCTCCAAAGGAAAATGCCATTTAAGTATGATGATAGGAATAAGACTTATTAATGCTGAAACTTAAAATGAAATTCCGAAATCTTACATATTTATAGCATATACTTAATCCTCTCTTTTGCTGATTAAAACAATGATATTTAAACAAATTGTTTAATTTTAACAATAGGTTAGTCCTAGGAGATTTTGTAAACATGCACACAGACACATACACCCAGACACCCACAACATTCATTCTCTCCTTTATTGCAAATTTCAAATAATCGAATTGCACAGACACATTTTTATATTATCCATAAAGTTGAACTTATGGGCTGCCTTCTCAATGACCTTGTGCAGCTGGCTTCATAGGAAATAATATCTTCATGCTATTCCTATCAGAGTGTTCATACCGATGCCTTTACAATTTCCCAAAATCACAAAGAGTCCAACACAGCAACATGTTTGAGGATGCTGAACGTGTTTACTGCTGTAGATCTCAAACACCCGTATTTTCAAAGAAGCTGCTGTGCACGGCACCTACAGAGATGTTTTCAAATATTGAGTATGGGGAGCAGGTGTTCAGTTGCCAGTAATGTGATGAACAAATTGAGTTAGTTAATAATATTTGCTAAACAAACTGTATTTCCAAGAGTACATTTCAATTTTTCTCTATTTAATTTTCAAAATCTTCCCCAGCCTGTTTCACCCCTAAAACACTGGCTTCAGCTGTCTATCATAGACCTCCCTCACTCAGTGTCTGTTATTTCGAACAAATTTTAAATGTACAAAGAGTATAGCAGATTCCTCTGATTTTTTCATAAGGTAATTAAGATCTCATGAATATTTTAGATGGGAAGAATTGAAGGAAGAAGGAGTAGATGTGATCACCTTTTATTGTATACATATATAAATTTCTCTAGAATAAAGAAAATTTAAAAGCTTATCTTAAGGTTTGTAAGCAGAGGAATGTAGAAGAATAACATCTTTCTTACACTTGACAATTTTTGTATAGTTTGTTTATTTTCCTGTTTTATATGCTTCCACTGTGTTTTAATTCTATGCTTATACAAATCGCTAGTGTCAGCTTTCCTGGCTGCATGATGAGCCAGGTGACATACACGAAGAAGCATTCTTCACTCACCTCAGCCTCTTTCTTGACTCACAGTCCCAGTGAAGGGCCCAAGGAGGGACATGAAGTGCAACTGACTCAGATTAGCATAGAAATCAGTGTAAATTTTAAGACTTTTCATTTTCTTTTATTTTCAAGGCACTACAACTTACTGGTCCAGTTATAACTTTCATTCCTAACGAATGATGCAGAGATACAGGGTTTTGAACATCCTAATCAAGAGCCAAGTTTTCTACCACTCAACCTGTGAGTTCCTATGACGAAAACATAGAATCTTGAACAACATTTCAATATACTTCGCTTAAATTACTGAGGAGTATAGGAATTTTTTAACCAAGGTTTTACATAGATATGTGCAAATTTTGACTTGAGAATATTTGACCAGTTGCCACTTGCATTTCTTTTTTCTTTGCTGGGAATTAAATCCAAGTCCCAGAAAAAGACTGTACCGCTGTGCTTCAATCTCAAGCTCATGACTCCTAACTTTGAATGTTAATGAGAAAATTTTCTTAAAATTTTTGTAATCGTGGCTGGTTGTGGTAGCTCGCACTTGTAATCTCAGCACCTGGGAGGTGGAAGAAGAATCAGGATTAGGAATTCATCCTCTGCAGCACAGCAAGTTTGACATCAGCCTGGCCTATATCAGTCCCTGTCTTAAAAAGCAGTGTGAAATGAGGTGGGGGGGGGGAAAGGCACTGACAGAGATGCACAGACATGCACATCAATAAAGGAAATATTTGTAGTTGAATGAGAAATAACTCACACTGAGTAGGACTTAGATTTAGAGGTTAAAGGCAAGATATCAGGAGATGGTGTACTTTGCTTTCTGTGAGTCTCACATAAGCACCCTGGACAGGTATGTATAGAGGACAAACCAGCCACAGTTAATAATAGAAGACTGATTGTGACAATTGCTAAGACATCTTCATTTCAATATTCATTCTAAGTGGAGACAGAGGGTATAGCTTAGAATGCTTTGCAGTAGATCTCCTCAGAGTGGTACTCTGTCTTCTTAATTGGCTTCAGTTGTTTGATATTTTGCACTGAATCTGTTCATTACATTCATATCTGACACAACCACTAAGCAGGTTTATCATTAGCAACATGTGGAGAGGAAGGCATCAAAAACTCAGCTTTTTAACTTTATATGTGTCATTGTTTGAAAGCATTTTAAATGTTGCCACATTATTTGGACTACATTTTAAAGCCTATTATTTATTCTTTTTTTTAATTATCTGCCTACTACTATCTACTCCCTCACAGAATCCTTCCCCCCACCCTTCCTCTTCTTCTCTGAGAGGGTGGGATCTCTCTGGGTATCCCACCCTGTTACAACAAGTCTCTGTAGGGCTAGGGGCATCCTTTCCAACTGAGGTCACCCAAGACAACTCAGTGGAGGAACAGATTCTATAGACAGACAACAGCTTTAGCAACAGCACCCGTTCCAATTGTTAGGGGACCCTCATGGAGACTGCACTGCACATTTGGTATGTGCGGACATATGTTTCCGGAGCCTCAGTCACAGCATGTTTTTGTTGGTGGTTCAGTCTCTGAGACCTCCTGTCATAATTAGGGTTCAATTGTTGAGAAGAGACACCATGACCAAGGCAACTCTTAAAAGGACAACACTTAATTACAACTGGGTTACAGGTTAAGATGTTCAGTCCGTTACCATCATGGCAGAAAACATAGCACTATCCAGGCAGACATGGGCTGGAGGAGCTGAGAGTTCTATATCTTGATCTGAAGGCTGCTAGGGAAAGACTGCTTCCAGGCAGCTAGGAGGAGAGTCTCAAAGCAAGCCTCTACAGTGGCATACTTCCTTAAACAAGGCCACACTACTCGAACAAGGCCATGCCTCCTAAAAGTGACAATCCCAGGCAGTGCCAAGCATACTCAAACCACAACAGATACAAAGGGCTCATGTTAGTTGACTCTGTTGGTCTTCCTGCGGAGTTTCTATCCCCTTCAGGACCTTTGATCCTTTTTCCAACTTCTCCATAAGAGTCTCTGAGCTCCATCCAATGTTTTGTGGGTCTCTGCATCTGTTTCAGTCAGCTGATGGGTTGAGCCTCTCAGAGGATAATTATGCTTGGCTTTTGTCTGCAAGCATAACAGAGGACTTAAAGTTCTAGCTAGAATAATAAGACAACAAAAGGAGATCAAAGGGATACAAATTGGAAAGGAAGAAGTCAAAGTGTCACTGTTCATGGAAGAAAGGGTGGTATATATAAACAAACCCCCAAATTATACCAGAAAACTCTTACAGCTGATAAACACCTTCAGCAAAGTGTCTGGATATAAAATTAACTCAAAGAAATCAGTAGTCCTTCTTTATACAAATGATAAACGGGCTGAAAACAAAGTTAGGGAAACAACAGCCCTCACAAGAGTAACAAATATCTTCATCTAACTCTAACCAAACAAATGAGAGACCTGTATGGCAAGAACTTCAAGTCCCTGTAGAACGATATTGAGAAAAATATCAGAAGATCTCTAATACTCAGGAATCTGCAGAACTAACATAGTGAAAATGGCCATGTTACCAAAGGCAATCTAAGATTCAATTCAAATCCTATCAAAAGTCCGACATATTTTTACAGACTTTGGAAGAGCAATTCCTATTATTTATTATTGAACATTATAAACTCCAAATGAAACCATCTTAGCACAAAAGAGTATGAAGCAAGCCAATGACTTCAGAATGCTTTTTGATAAATATGCATTATGTTAATCTTATAATTACAAAGAAAATGTGGCCAATTTATTAAAATAAAAAGAAAATAGTAGCCCATTAATGTGACTTCAGTTGCTTCCAAGAAATAAGCCAATGAGAGTGGAAAACATTTATTTATATTCCAGAACAAACAGCAATACAATTTGTGGAGCCTAAAATATTTCAAAGTGCCAGATTAATGGTTTAAAAATTATGGAACCGGATGAAATTCAGCATTTCAACCAATTGAAGTCCTTTCAAAGTATGACTCATGGAACCTGATGCCGATGACTCAGTCTCCCAGTGTTCACTAACCTCAAGCCACACCTGTGCATCTGCTGCTGAATTTAGAAATGTTGTAGCATTATGTACTAAGGAAAGTAGGGCTCTTGGCAGAGTGCATTTTCCTTCCTGAAGGTCACAGCAGGTAGTGATGTGTGGAGAGTTCATCACCAGTAGTCCTAAAAACATTAACTGCTATGGCATCTTGTTTTGATTTCAGGTGAACAAACTACTATGATTCTAAAAATAAATGTGTTTTTCCGGGTGTTCTACAGCCGTCCTCACAGACAGATAATTCTGCCGTTAGCTGTTTTCATTAAAGCCAAGTATTTGCTAGAATGGAGTCCTACCTCCATGGAAGTTTCATTGGAGCAATTGACCTCCATTGTCTCCTTTCTGGCTTCTCACTAATATTCCTTTGTCAAGTCTTCCCTCTAAGTAATACTTTTAAGAAAACATTGTCTTAAGGGGAAAAATGAAGAACATTATAAAATTAATAATACATATTATCAAACAAAATCTTAAAGTAATGAATTGGAGTATCTCTTCTGTTGTCTTTCAGAGAGGCTGAGAGTCACATGACATAGATGAATCTCCAATATATACTGCTGAGTGAGTAATGCCACCTTGAAAAGGTAGCATTATTCTAATCATGCTATATTCCAATTATTTGGCATTTTGGAATAGGAAAGACTATGGAAATAGCAAACAGATCAATAGTTGACAAGAATTCACTAATAGGAATTGAATGTGTAAAGCATATGAATCATGAGATGGTATCATGGCTAATAGTGTCATGGCTAATAGTGTCATGGCTAATAGTGTCATGGCTAGTAAGTCATTTCATGCTTTGGACAAAATTTGAAACAGTACTTAGAATAAACCTTCATACAACTCTTAGAAGAGACAAGGATCCTATTGAAAAAATCAGTACAGCACAAGAATCTGACTTACAAATCAATAACATAATTTCGCTAAATAAAATCTGAGAAAAGACGACAACTTATGTAACTCTGGAAATGAATGGAATCTCTGAGATTAAAAGGAATGCCAGTAGGCCGCATCATATAAAAACAATCAAGCATGTTCCTTATATAGAGAGGGATTAACCACTACCTATGTATGCTGAAATTGAACATTTAGCAAATTAATAATAGGTGGTAGCACTCAGATTTCTCATTAGACACAGAAGACACAGATAAACAAGGAAATGAGCTAAAATTGTTCCTGCTTATTTGTTAGAGACACAAATTGTTCTATTTGAAAATACTTCTGTGATATGTGTCTATGTTCATATGTGTGTGTTCACATAGGTGTAAGGTCAATCAAAGGTCAGCGATAAGTGTCTTCTTCAGGTGTTCTCTATACTAGTTTCTAACCCAGAAAACACGGGGTCTTCCTGTCTCCATGTTCCTAGGAGTATGATTTACAGGCCTACGCACCAGCTTTTATATGGCCTCTGGAGAATGAACTCAGGTCCTCAGAGTTGCACGACAAACTGAGACAGGAAATAAGTCCCAGTTCCTATTTGAAAGTCTTTATAGATCAACACATATACATAGGTTAGAATATATACATTTATTTCCTTCTTTATGAGCTAAAATAGCAATGAAAGAAATTAGATTACATTAGGAAAACTTTTGGTTCCAAGACTAGAGTAGTAAAACAAAAGGCAAATCTTAACAATCTTCTGGTCTAAAAGCAAGAGAGTTGGCAGAGAAGAAAGAAAGGGAGGTGGGGGAGGAGAGAAAAGAAGAAAAAATAATGACAGAGTATTGAAAAGAGAACATGAAGGAAATATCCCCCATGACAAGATAAAAATAATCTGAAAAACAATGGATGGAATATCATTGGGTTGTAACCCTTGGTAGAAACTAAATGCACTTGAATGAATTCTGCTTTAAATAAAATATTGAATGGGTGAGTTACTAACTATGGTGGTTGAATAGGTTTGGCCCCCATAGACTCATGTGTTTGAATGCTTGGTTCATAAGGAGTAGCAGGCACTATTATGACATATGCTACTGTTGGAGTAGGTATGGACTTGTTGGAGGAAATGTATCACTATAGAGGATGGCTTGAGGTCTCATATATAAACTCAATATGACAGTTTCCTCCTGCCTGCCTGAAGATAAAAACATAGAACCCTCAGCTCCTCTAGCCTTGTGTCTGCTTGCACACTGTCATGATGATAATGAACGAAACCTCTAAATCTGTAAACTGTCCCCTGTTAAGGTTTGGTCTTTTGCTATGTACTGCAATGCTAAATACTGGCCCCCAAGGCCTAGTTCCACCAGGGATGGAAGAATCTGCACTGTATACCAAGTGATGCTATGTGACATTGTGCCTTAATTTAAAACTATCTGTTAGATAAAGATGCTAAAGGCTATAACTAGGCAGAAGAAATGGGCTGGGTGGGGGAGGGGATGATTCCGAGACTTGAGGTCTGAGGAGGACAATGAGGGAGGAGAGATAAGAAGATACCATGAGGTAGGTGAGTTCTAATGACTTGACCATGAGGGATGCCTGAAGACTTGACCATGACGGGATAGTTAAGAGCTACCCAGATGAAACATAGAAAGTTGGAGTTAGTGGCAGGGAAGTAGACATAATAGCATAGACAGTACATTCTATCCAGCTCTAGTGCATAAGGCTTACTATAAATATAAAGTTTTGTGACTTTTAACTAGGAACTGAGTGATCAAAGGTGAGGTAGAAAGCTCCAATTAATATTAAATTTAAATACAATAGTCTCCCGTCAAATGTTTGCTTTTATAATAGTTGCCTTGGTCTTGGTGTCTCTTTCCAGCAATAAAACCCTAACTGAGATGCTAATTGAATGAGGACAAAAAAGAAAAAAGAGAAAAAAAGGAAATACCTGTAGTAATACATCCTCACAGAGATGGAGTACAGTTCTCTATGTATCAAGTATGAGTGATACAACTCTAAAATGTAAAGTGAGAAAAAGACATGAAAGAATATAATATTGTGGCACAGAAATTTTCAAAATAAACCAATAGTGTCTTAGTTAATGTTTCTATTGTGGTGGCAAAACACCGTATCATTTTCAAATTGGGGAGGAAAGGGTTTATTTCACTACACTTCCACACCACATACAGCTCCAATATCAAAGGAAATCAGGTCAGGTGATCAAGGAAGGGTAGGAACATAGAAGCAGAAATGGATGCAGAAGCCCTGGGAGGTGTCACTGCCTTCCTCTCTGTGGCTTGCTTAATCTGCTTTCTTATATCATCCAAGAGAACTGGACTATTGGTGGCTCCACCCAGAACGGGCTAGGTCTTCCCATATCAATCGCAATTAAGAAAATGCCCTGTAGGTTACCTACAGCCAAGTCTATGGAGGCATTTTCTCAATTGAGGATCTCTCCTCTCAGATGACGCTGTCTTGTGTCAATTTGACACAAAATTAGACATCACAGTAGTAAGTAATGTTCATGGTATGACTCCATGATATGTTGTAAGTAAAATAATACCTTATTTTTGTGATATTACTCTTTAATATCTATTATTTCAGTAATATCACAATAACCATAACAACAAAACACTAGTCAAATGTCAACCAGAGAAAAATCTACTCACTTTCTGACCATTATGAATTAAACTGTGTGTGTGTGTGTATGCGTGTGTGTATGTGTGTATGTGTGTGTGTGTGTGTGTGTATGTGTGTATGTGTGTGTGTGTGTGTGTGGTATGTGTGTGTGTGTGTGTGTGTGTGTGTGTATGTGTGTGTATGTGTGTATGTGTGTGTGTGTGTGTGTGTGTGTGTATGTGTGTGTGTGTGTGTGTGTGTGTGTGTGTGTGTGTGTGTGTGTGTGTGTGTATGTGTGTGTGTGTGTGGTATGTGTGTGTGTGTGTGTGTGTGTGTGTGTGTGTGTATGTGTGTGTGTGTGTGTGTGTGTGTGTGTGTGTGTGTGTGTGTGTGTGTGTGTGTGTGTGTGTGTGTGTATGTGTGTGTGTGTGTGTGTGTGTGTGTGTGTGTGTGTGTGTGTGTGTGTGTGTGTGTGTGTGTGTGTGTGTGTGTGTGTGTGTGTGTGTGTGTGTGTGTGTAGGTAAGTGCACGTGAGTATAGTACCTGCAGAGGGAGGACTGAAGTTACAGGCACTGGTGAGTTGCTTGATATGGGTACTGGAAACCTAACTCAAGTGCTCTAGAAGAGCAGAGTGTACTTTTAATAGCCCTAACTGTCTCCACAGCCCCTAACTCCATTATTTTATGAGCATTTAATGAACCCCTAAAACCTTTTATTTGAATGTCTTTACAAATTCTGTTCTTTTTGTCTTCCTTTTATATAGCAGCAGAAATCCCAGGATATCAGACCTTCTGACTTGGCTTGTCTAAAGCTCCTGGACCCTGCCTCACACCTGACTTTAAGAAGAGCCATTGCTGTCTCCTGACTAAAAGTAATTGTCAGAAGGTAAGTTTGCATCAACAGCTTGCAATGCACCTCAGTCAATTACTTCAGTCCCCTTACATGCCACATATCATTAGTTTTTGTGTTGGGCCTCTGAAGGTACAGCACTGATGTGTGTATATCAACAAAGAGACTCCTATAAACACATAATTTAAGTTGGGAAAAATAAAAATGTATATTCACTGTTGCCAGTAGTGCTATATCATTTTTGTGTATAAAACATATGTTATACATTCTTAGAGATTTATCAGGTACCTTAGTTAGGGTTCTATTGCTGTGAAGAGACACCATGACCAAGGCAATTTTTGTAAAGAACAACATATAAATAGGGATGGCTTACAGTTTTAGAGATTCAGTCCATAATCTCATATAGGGAAGAATGGCAGTGTCCAGGCAGACATGGTGCTGGAGGAGCTGAAAGTTCTACAACTTGATCCAAAAGCAGCCAGGGAAAGATTAACTTCCAGACAGCTATGAGGAGGACCTCAAAGCCCAACCCCCACACTGACACACTTCCTGTAAGAAGGCCACACTTACCTCCTCTCCTAATAGAACCACTCCCTAGGCCAAGTATATTCAAACCGCCACAGCA
Source organism: Rattus rattus (assembly GCF_011064425.1). Lineage (NCBI taxonomy): Eukaryota > Metazoa > Chordata > Mammalia > Rodentia > Muridae > Rattus > Rattus rattus. The sequence continues at coordinate 181,793,413 of NC_046157.1, forward strand.
GGATTTGGAGTATTAGCCTTATTGTCTGTGAGGAAGCCCATATATGTTTTACGTAATAGAGTCTGAGAGTAGAGCTGTCAATCTATTTTTGTTTGGGTCTTGATATTATGAATTCGTGTTGTTTTCTGAAGCAAACTACTCTGTTCATTTGGAGAATGTTGGAAGTGCTTAATACTCAGGAGAATATTGATATTTATTTCAGAATCTATAAGATCTATAAGCTACCAGTGTACCAAAAACTGCCCATGAGTGTTTTTTTAAAATAATATGCAGCAAATGAGGGGTATCATGTTAACTCCACCACCAGCAAATCTTTTTTTTTTGTAATCAAGTTCAATTTTTTAATAACTGATATATGGTAACATTTGTGCATCTATGAAATAGGCACATAACTAGAGAACATGACTGACAGGGAGTCCTTTAGCCAAGAATGAAAGTGTTGGACTGGCCCCTGTAGTTTTGTCCAGAAGAAGCCATCTGTTCATTTGCTTATAAAGCAGGAAGGTTTTGTTTAAACGATTCAAAAAGTCAAATACCATGGATGAATCATATAGCTTTATTTCCCACTTAGCATTATGGCTGTGCTTGGTTGCACACACTGGGACTCAATCTAAAACTGGCAGTGTATCAGGAAAATTCTAGATCTAGTTTCTTGACTTTGGGTGGTTAGTTTGGTCTTAGAGTTTCTCAAACCTGTGTCTCATTTTTCTTTAGAGATATCTTTCATGAACTTTAAATTTTAGTTTGATGCTTACTTATATTAGATTTTTAAAAATATTTTAATTATAAATAATAATTGTATCCATGTGTGGAATTAATTTAATGTGATTATATAGTTGTGTGTCATAATTAAAACATTTATCAGCATATTATTTCACTTACTAACTTAAAAAGAATAAACATTAATATAAAACTAATTAGCAAACAAAGAATTTTACACACTCACACTAGCCAGACCAAAAGACTACACAACTCAGTGAACTATTGGTGGAAAGAGCCGTTCAGAATGAACGTTGTTTTCAGTTTCATTTAGTTTTTGTTTTGTTGAGAATATGTCAGAAGTACTTTTCAAAGAGCCATTTTGAGTAAACAATGTATGTTATTAATTCTGATCATTGGAATTTACTTTTCCAAATATAAGTTTACATCTTCTGTCAACATGTCACCAACACTCCGCTCCTGAGAGTATGGCCGTGTTCTGTTGTACATTAGTGACAGTCCTGTGGTCCTGTGGTGATGCATCAGTGGGCACAGGGGTGGTGTCATCTACTTCACATTCTGATGCAGTCCTTTTGTGTATGACACCTGAAGTACGACTTCTAGATACTTTCATACTTCTATTTTCTGTTTTATTGTTCTTTGAGAAGTTCCCATGCCATTTTCCATAAAAGCTATACTAATTTATATCCCAATGAGAAATACTTTCCTGTTCTTTGTTAAAAATTAAACAAAATATCATTCAATAATGAAACTGTGAAATTCATGGCATCTTCTCTTTATGGAAGGCAAATTTTGAATTTTAGTCTAACAAATGTGGGTCCTCTCTCACAGAATACTTTTTTCCCCTCCATCTGTATTAACTTGGGTATTTCTTATTTCAATTGTTATTCCCTTTCCAGGTTTCCAGGCCAACATCCCCATAATCCCTACCCCTCCCCTTCTATATGAGTGTTCCCTTCCCCATCCTCCCCCCATTACCGCCCTCCCTCCAACAATCACGTTCCCTAGGGGTTCAGTCTTGGCAGGACCAAGGGCTTCCCCTTCCACTGTTGCCCTTACTAGGATATTCATTGCTACCTATGAGGTTGGAGCCCAGGGTCAGTCCATGTATAGTCTGGGTAGTGGCTTAGTTCCTGGAAGCTCTGGTTGGCTGGCAATGTTGTTCATATGGGGTCTCAAGCCCCTTCCAGCTCTTTCAGTCCTTTCTCTGATTCCTTCAACAGGGGTCCCATTCTTAGTTCAGTGGTTTGCTGCTGGCATTCGCCTATGTATTTGCTGTATTCTGGCTGTGTCTCTCAGGAGAGATCTACATCCAGTTCCTGTCAACCTGCACTTCTTTGCTTCATCATCTTATCTAGTTTGATGGCTGTATATGTATGGGCCACATGTGGGGCAGACTCTGAATGGGTGTTCCTTCTGCCTCTGTTTTAATCTTTGCCTCCCTATTCCCTGCCAAGGGTATTCTTGTTTCCCTTTTTAAAGAAGGAGTGAAACATTCGCATTTTGGTCATCCTTCTTGAGTTTCATGTGTTCTGTGCATCTAGGGCATTTGGGCTAATAGCCAATTATCAATGAGTGCACACCATGTCACAGAATACTTTTTAATGAGTTCCCTTTCTTTAATCAAAATATTTCTATCCCATCCAAGTACAAACTGTCCATTTCTTCATAAAAAGAAGGGGAAAAATCATTCATAAGAAACTCAGAAAACATTTGAGGTACAAATAATGTAACATTTTAATTGTAAAGTTATGATTAAGATTTTTCCAAATATTTAGATTGTTTAGGTCATTTGAAAAGAAGAAATACATCTATCAAATGGATGAATTTTAACAGGCCCATCCTCTTTCATAAGAATCTCAAAGAATTTTGGAAAATTTTTACATGAAATAGCAAAATTATAAACAAGTCATGTGTTCTATTGAATGTCCTAGCAATTGAGAAAATTAACCTTTCTTTTTATCAAACTATCAGCAGTTTCTAAGAAGTATCTAAGCAACTGGGGGAATTATCAAAAACTAGGAAGCAGTGGAGGAAGATATTGCTGCGTTGTTTCTATAATATTTTAAATGTTAAATTTAACCATAAAATTTATATTTCCCTAAATCCAAAATAATGAGAACTCATTATTAAAATATAAGTCACTAATACATTTCATATTAACCAGTAAAGACAACATTTATAACTTCATTTGCTAGTACTCCAGCAAACATTAAAAATTTCATTTAAAGTTTTATTAATAAAATGTATAGTTAAGTTCATATTAACTGACAATAAAGTTAGATATAATTGCAAAGATGAACATAAACTGTGGAGTTATTGCTACGTTTCTGCTATGAAAAGCTTTGAATGCAGAGGATGGAGAGATTTCTCAGTGGCTAAGAGCACATAATGATCATATAGAGACCTCAATTAGGTTCCTAGTAACCCTATGGCAGATCATAGCCATCTATAATTCCAGTGGCAGGGGATCTCATACCCTCATCTTGTTTCAGCAATCACCAGGCACATGTGTGGTCCACATACATATATGTAGACAAAGAGCATTAAATAAAAGTAAACCTGTAAAGAAACCTTTGGAAACTCAAAGCAGCTCATAATTCAATACAAAAAAATGACATGATTTTTTTGTATCCTCATTTATGTCTTGTTTGATATTTGGACGTCATTATATCTCAAAATCAAATCCAACTATAAATAAGATGATTAGTAGAATTACTAACAGTTAAACAACACAAGTGGCTAAGTAAGTACATTGGCATACATTTTCTTGTTTCTTTACCTAAATCCAGAACTTGTAAAGAGTATGTAGAGGTTGCTGTCACGTGCTAGGCTGCCAATAGAGACCATCCCTGACATTAGAACGTTCCTTGCTTACATGTCAATTGTTCAAAGTTATATTAATTGTATTTATTTTAGCATTAGGACCAGAGTCTAGATGGTTTGTCTGAAGGAAAATTCTAAATAGAGATAGATTGTGGATAAATAATTGCTTTGAAAGCATGAGGATCTCAGTTCAAATCCCCACAGACCACATAAAGCTGCTATTTACATACTCCTAAGGAGACATGAGGAGTGAAGACAGGGTTGTCTAGAAGAGTTCACAGGCTAGTGAGCCTGCAGTGTGCTGCAGCAAACAACAAAAGGTTGTCTCAGTCAAGGTGGAAGGCAACACCTGACACATGCAGTTGTCTGCTAACCTTCAGACATTTGCTTGGGACACGTGTATCTACTAAATTCACACACTCATTCATACACACACACACACACACACACACACACACACACACGCATGCATGCATATTCTCTCACACACACGCATACATGCGCACACACACTCATACACACACACACACTCACATACACACACATGCATGCAATTGCATACACTCACATGCATGTATACACTCACACATGCATACATGTGTACACACACTCATACACACATACACACACACATACATGCACGCATATATGCACACACACCACAGTTTTCCTGAGCCAAAAAGAAGAAAAAATTGAAAATAATTTAATAATGTGATCTGCATGAAAGTAAGTGGAACTGGAGGTTGACATATTAAGCAAAGAAGCCAGTCTTACAAAGACAAATACCATCTCAATGTGGGAACTTGTGTGGGAGGGAAAGATGTGAAAGTAAACAGGAGGATATTGGAGATCTAGAAGGTAATAAGGTAGAAAAGAAAAATAGTAAAACCAACCGAAAAAAGTATCTTTTTAAGCATTTATCTGAAACAAAATATTTTTCTTCTGGTCACTAAAATTTTGTATACTTATATAATTATATGTGTGTGTGTTTGAGATTTGAGGGATATACAAAATACATATATTCTTTAAATATATTTAAATATAATAATATATTCTTTAAAATATATTTATTATATACTCAAATAACAAATTGATATAAATTATATTACATAATATATATTACATAATATATATTACATAATATATATTACATAATATATAAATATCTATTTTTAAGATTAAAGTATATCAAAGGCTCAAAGACTTAAGCAGTTTCAGGCAAATTTAAATCTCAAGATAAATTGAATTTGCCTTTTCTAAAAAAATTTCTTGAAAGATGGCAAATTTTTATCAGTATTTTGTTATTTGTCCTAACTGATGCATTTCAAAACACAGCTATACGAGTGTTTAATTTTGACTTCTAGTAGATCACTCAATGTTGACTTCCTCTGGTGAATCACATCATTTGTAAATAGGAGTGTCTTTATCACTCCTCTGCTGCTTATGCTTCCATTAGTTCCTGTTTAATTGAGCTAGCTAATTATTCTAAAGTGATAACCAGAAAAGGGGTAACTGTGGATATTTTTGAATGTTGCTTCTAAGTTTATTAGCAATCAAGAATAATTATTTGGAATTTGTAGTGTGGATGCTGGAGAGATGTCTCATCAGTAGAGGTCTTTCTGTTCCTCAGGGAGACTGACACTCTGGTCTCAATGCCTGTATGTGATGGTGCACACTTGTTTGTAAGGCACCAGAGGATTCAATGTTATCATCTGGCCTCAGTGGGCACCTGTGCGTTCTCCGCCCCCCTCTCTCTTTCTCCCTCCCTCCCCCCTCTCATATACAGATTTCTCATGTACACATACACACATGCACACACTCATACAAATAAAATAAATGTTTTAAAAGAATTATTCTATGGTATTTGTGGGGGTGGGGTGGGTGGGGGTAGGGTAGGTGGGCAGGGGGTGGTGTGGGTGCTTGTGTCTTTGTCTCAAATATCCGAGCAGCTCACTACACTTTTACTTGATTTCTTTATTTTGCCTCAGTTTCTTTTCATGGAGCACAATGATTATTTGTCTTCCCTGAACCCACTTTTGGGAACTTTAATAATGTCTGTTAAAATTTTATTTGACTTTGAATAGATACCAGTGAAATGTTTTCTTATAGCTTTAAAAGATTTTCCCCAGATGTTCACTTTCCACTATTTCTCTTCTGATTTAAATACAAATACATATTTTTACTGCTATATTTTGATGCCATTTTAACACTTCAGAGTTGAAGAATGACGGAATTATTATTGATAGCCAGCACTGAAAAATCAATGGATATCTTCTAATAAAATGTGGTTCTAAAATATTTTAACTAAAGGTGATGAGGAAAATTTAGATCTGGGTATCATTGAGAAATTAAAATAAATGAATTTTTTTTACCTGTTCACATTTATTTTTTTCTTCTATGTTTACTCACCATTTTGTCTATTTTTATTTCTTTTTATTGGATATTTTTATTTACATTTCAAATGTTATCCTCTTTCCCAGTTTTCCATCCGTAAACCCCCTACCCCATCCCCCCTTCCCCTTCTTTGATGAGGGTGATTCCCTACTCAACCACCCACCATGAAACTTCCAAAAAGGATAAGAGAAATATAGAGCTGTAATGTGGAGGTTTCTTTTGATTATGCAAGACCAGGATGAAATCAAAGAAAATAAAAAGAAAAGGAGGGGGTGAAATAGTGTAAATGATAATAATAATAATAATAATAATAATAATGATATAATAATAATGACTTAGTAAAAGACATAAAAATGGCAGAAACCACATAGTCCCTCTCCGTTTTCATTTGTTAATTTGAGCATCCAGAGGACAAAAGACGATAATTACTTGGTCTCTTGTGATAATTATGGATTTCTTTTTCCTTCAAACACTTACCACCCTAAGCTTCCTTTTTTCCAGAAGTGGCTGAGTATTCCACATGGTACTATAGAAGATGGAATATCTAATATAAAGGATGCACAACAACTTGCTATTTCCCTAACGATGAATATCTAAGTTTTGTAAAAATTTTAGCTCTTAGAATGATACTGATTCCATTAAAAATATAGCCAAAATGATCTCTAAGAGAAACATATTTAAAGGATGTGAAGTAGTCACCTCTAGAATACGAAATTCTATATGCCATGCCACTGCAGTCACGAAGATGTGAGAGAGGTCTTAGTGCTACAAATGAAGTATTGCTTTGGTGAGCTTGGATGTGCAAGTGTCTTGATTATTAAGCAGCCTAGGTCTGCATAACCTAATAGGGGAAATGACTCCTTCTCCTAAGATGTCCATTTCCTAATACCAATGGCTAAACAGTCTTGAAAGATATGACTAAGTTAAAGATTTTTGAGAATGGAGATTATTTTGGATTAATGGAATCATAAATACTTCTGAATGAAAAGTAGAGAGATTTGAAGAGGCTACCTAACCAGCTTTGAATGAGGGAACTTGATAAGAAAGAGGTGCTAGCAGCTCTAGAAGATGGGATAGGTAAGAAAAGGAATGTTCCCCCGGCCCTCAGACATCATGGGCTTTCACTGACTTTTTAGCCCACCGTGATACCTAATCTTAGTTGTCATCTTGACTGAATTGAGAAACATCTAGAAAACCTGCCAAACAGATACGTTTGTGAAGCTACTTCTAGAGATGGTTGGAATTTGGATCAATCGATGGTGGTGGTTGTGGTGATGACGATGATGATGATGACTACGACGATGATGATGATGATGACTAGGATGACAAGGACGAAGACGGCAACAACAACGACTTTACCCATAGATTCAAACTTCATATTCTTTAGTTTTGAGTGTTGATTTATACAAACAACCCTCCAGGGCTCTCCCACAGTCCCTGTCTTGGACTGAGGCTGCTTCATTGGCCTCTCTTGCTCGAAGGCTGTAGCTTCTGGAACTCATTAACTGGTTTGTTCATCTCTCCAGCCTGCAGACAGTAATGTGGAGCTTTGCAGTGACTGATCATCCAAGCCAATTTAACAAGTCTCCATCTTTTACAATATACATTTTATTTGTTCTGCCTCTCTGAAGATTCCTGACTGATATACTCAATGAGATCCTTTTCAAACTTCTGATCTGTAGAAATTAAAAAGAGAAATAAATCTGAGTTGCCACACCACTAGAATTGAGGTGATTTGTTGTGGTAGCATTTAAGAGGCCTGTCTTGAAATAAGCACTGAATGCATTAAGCCAGTGACCATGCCAGGGCACAGATCAGCATGCAGAAGTAGGACTGTGGCTTTAAACAATTACAACAGAGTATGACCAACATAATGTCAGTGTTAATAAAGGATGTCTGTACCCCTAACAATGGGAAGGAACATACAGCTCTACTTGGAAGTTGATACCCAGTCCATTGACCTAATGATGCACTAATTTCCCTTTGTCTTGCATTTTCATCTGTGTATAACCGTCTACTTGTCCCCAAACCTTGTAGAACAGCACACATTTCACTCTCATCGCCATCATCATGTTTGAAGACACTAGGGTTGCATAGAAATTATAGTAATTTATCAGACTTTTCCTCTTTTTCATGCCTTAGTCATAACATTGGCTCTGAATGTAGACAGACAAAAATTCGCTGTAATCCAAAGAAATTGTCTACAAAATTAGAAATAGGAATTTGTATATCAAATTTTAATATTCTAGAAAAAGAAACAGAGGGTTTTTTTTAAATATAAGTTTTGGGAATAGTTTTATGAGAATGTGTTGTCTTTAAATGGAGGGTTTACAGATTATCTTAATTTGACTGATGTGTAAGCATTGTTCACATATCAAACTCATCAGCATAAGAGTTTAGTATTTTATATTCTGACTAAAAACAATGCAGTAAAACCAAACTAACAATACAGAACAATTTAGAGGCATTCAGAAGAAAATTGAGACAAATAGATCTGCGTTTGGAATACCAAAGGACATTAGCTATTGAGTTGCCAATGTCTTTTAGCCATTTTTTTAGTCTTTTGTGTTAAATCTCCAGACTTGTTGTGGCAAGAACTCTATTCCCCCCTCATTTCAATATCCCTTCAGTCACATACCACTTCTGGATAGACTCTTGTCCAGTAAATGCATTCTGAATCAAACCATAATCCTACAATTGATTGTACTTTTGATCTGAGGTAACTTTTCTCTGGCACAAAAAACAGGACAGTGGGTTTAATGCGTCATAACTCCTAAACTTTACTCAACATCAATCATATATTACAACATTTCCTGTGCAAAATTGTAGAATACAGCATGTGTGAATTTTGTACTTGAGTTATTAGGGAAATGGCCTGTTACATAACAGTTTTTCTTATGTCAAAGAAATGTTAAATAAACCTTTCGTATTATACTCATGCCCAGGCTGGACTAGGACTCATTAGAGTTTTCCTCGTTGACCTCCAAATTATTGCAGTTACAGGCATTAAATACCATGGATGGCTGTCTCCTCTACTTTTTTGTGCTGGGAAGCTATTAAGTTCTATGCTGATTCATTGTAGTTTCTCTTCGTTCTCTACTTAAGAATAACTTCCAAAAAGCAAATGGAGACATACCAGTAGCCTGGATATCCAGAGCATTTATTATGTGTAACATAAACTAGTAATAGAGTTAGCTAATCTCAGTAAGAGGCTTCTCTCTGTAGGGAAGCAGTACCACAGAGGATCCTGTAGTCATCTGGGACAAGAAGCTATAGTCTGTACTTTTGCAAGTACTATTTTTAGCTGAAGGTCAATCATTCATCAACATCCATAGTCAAACCATGGGAAGGCCTTGCAATTACTATGATTGTAACACACTGGTGTCCTTGACATGGCCATGTTTATATCAACAGTGCACAGTGGCTTAAAATTTCACTTACTCTCCACATATATGGAAATACATGAAAATCTCCAGATTACTGTATTTTGTATACTTAAAGTAAAATCAGTGTGGTCATTGTATATTTCATACATAACTGAAAGTTTAACACTATTATTTTAAGGGAATTTTTATTGTATGTTTTGGGTGAAATTGACTTTATATAATGACAAATCGTAAAACTATGAATATTAACAATTTCCCAAGAATATGTTTTAGTGAGTTATACTTTTCAGAAATTTGAACATTATGTTAGAATATGATAGTCTTCTATTATTAGATCATTTTTAGTTCATTTCATTATACCTTTAATCCTTGATTCACTAATAATGTCTTATTAGTTATATACTTGTTAATTTCTTAGATTGAACCATCTAGATATGTTTGCCAATATCACAAATTAATTCAAATTTTAGATATTCTATTATATTTTTCTCTTCTTAATAATTTACTTTTCTGACCTTCATGCTTGCGTGAGTATAGAGTTCAGAGGTTGAAGCTGGATATCTTTCTCAGTCACTCTCCACCTTACTTTTGTGTAACAGGTCTACTTTGGTTAGGCTGGCTGGCCAATGAGCTGCTGCATTGCCCTCTCTTCCTTGCCCCTCCCTATTCCCGAATTCTAGTGACAGCTAGAGTTTTGTAGTTATGCTGGTGATCCAAATTCAATGGTTTCTGTGTGTACAATAATGAATTTGCCTAATGAGGCGTGTCCCCACCCAACTTTTCTTAAATGCTTCAGATTTTTCAAGATCATTTTCATCTATATAATTTCAAATGTGCCATCTGTCTTTTATTTGTATTCTTTTAAATGCATATTGCTAGGGATCTTTTTATGTCATTAGGCCACTTTTCTCCCTAGTTGTTAACTTGTTCCATTCACTATCGTAGTTGGATTTGATTATATTGATCTCTGTTGCGTTTTTCATAGACTACTGTTCTGTGGCTTTATTTCTTTTTTCCTTGACACTTTTCAGGCAATTAATGTTGTTTTGTATTGTTGATATTTTTTATTTAAATATTATTTTTGGTAGGTTTTATTCATTTGCTGTGTTGTGGAAGTAGATTCTATTTGTTTCCATTACAAAAAAAATAAAATCCAGAGTCTGGAAGAGTAGCTGGCATTTCCAGGTTTCAAATAAATATTTTGAGAGAACCTAGAAAGCATTTTGCTAGCCTGGTAAGTTTATCCTATTCAATACATGAAAACAGTTGGTGTGTGCTTCTCAGGGACTCTGATGATCCGTGTGTAAGATCTCATGTTACAAAGCAAGCAAGGGAAGAAAGAACATTGCATATGTAAATTTTCATATCTTCATTTTATAATAGCTTTGAATGTGTGAAATGATTAAGAGAATACTCATATTCTGATGGATCCAGTCCCTTTTAAATAAAATAATAAAGATACTGAAGTAAAGTAAGATTTAATGAGGTTTTTAAAAATCGTATTAGAGGGAGTTAAAGAGATAGTTCAGCAGTTAAAATTCATGCTTTAAATGTAAGAGGCCTAGAATCTAGAGCCCCCACTCCACCCCTAGTCCATGCAAATACTAGACTGGAGTGACAATTTACCTATAATCCTGGCATCAGAAGATGGAGACAAGATTCCTAGATCCAAGCTGTTGAGTAAAGCTAGCTCTGGATTTGGTTGAGTGGTCTTGCTCAAAAAAAAAAAAATAGCCACAAAGGAAGATCCCCAATATCAATCTTAGATTCCCATACTCATAAACATACATATGCACCTGCTTACACATGAGCCCTCAGAGACATACACATGTGTATGTAACATGAAAATAAATTTATATAGGATTTATGTAATGTTGAGGCTACTCCTCCTTCATACCTGTGAAATATAGCCTTACTTTCCCTCTTTGCTTAATGAAGTAGTTCCTTTCTATTTAAAAATAAAATAAAGAAAAAATAAACCTGGGCTGATGATCTGTGACAGTCATAGATGATTATATGTGGGATCACTGGTTAGTGTTTTGTTTTTCCGAAAGTGGAAATACCCGTAATTAGTGCAACTTGACTCCAAGTGCTTGCCATGACCAAGGACCCAGAAACACTTCCTTTGTGCTTTCTATTTGTGCCCTACTGACTTCATTAAAATTTCATTCTGATCCAATCATCTGGCTTTGTTAATAGCTCCACAAAGGAATAGTCAGTGCTTGAGCTTGAACACCACGATCCATTCTCTTTGATTACTGTTCAGCAATTTTGCTAATATGACAGCTCCTGCTGAACATTGGCTCATTATGTTTGTCATTGTTTGTGAGAAGGAATATCAAATGGCTTCCAAAGTAACTTACAGTGAGTTATGCAGCTGACAGTGGATGAGGAGTTCTATTTGTATTATTTTGTTTTGCTTTGTTTCAGCCATTGTGAGAGAATAGACAAGTGGCAACTGGCCCTTGTATTATGCCTACTCATCTTTCAAAACTAAATGAAGAGACAATCAGTCCAGTTCTGGTCTCCACAAGCACCAGGCACATATGTGGTACACATATACACATGTAGTCAAATACTCATACACATAAATTAAGAGTAAATAAAGCTTTTAAAAAGACAGTTTTGAACTGTGAGATTCCACACTCAATATTAGAGCTTCCTCATATCTCTCATAGCAGCAAGTGCAGACAATATGTATAACAAATAATAATTTGTACATTTACACTGGTGCCATTCTGAACATTCTGACAGTGTATGGTATTAGATGGGTTTTCTCCTTTCTTACTATCATTTGCCCGGGTGAGATACCTGGGGGTACTTATCATTATACATTTTTCATATGAAAATTAAATTATACTTCATGGGCTATATATGTAAGATTCATTTATGGGAACAAGTAGCTTCCCGTCTTGATACCCTGGTAACAGTTCATGGTGCCCTAACATTAGAGGAATGACTCTATTCTACATTCAGTGGCCTCATTCTTTTAGAAACATTAGCTCAGTTTTTAGGACTTTTAATTGTTATAACAGAGTAGAAGAAAACATATCTAGATGAATATGATATTGAGCAGGTTGATTTTTATTTCTTTTTCCCTGTATTAGTCAGTAGGATGAAAACATTTTAAGACATCAAACTCATTTCTTTACATCTTACTTTTTAGTGTGTTACTTAACATTCTACACAGCTTGAAGAGAGTGCTTTTGTACTAGGTAATGTCAGTGGGAAGACCTTACAGAGAAGCCAATTCATTAGGATCTGTATACAGGAAGAACAAAAGAAAAGTAACAAAAAGAGAATTTTATGATTTAAGTCTCCATTTTTAACTTTCCACTAGGGTACTGAGAATCAAATTTGAGTCCCCTGGAAGAGCAGCCAGAGCTCTTAATCTCTAAACCATCTTTCCAGCCCCTCTAACTCTGCATTAAAAAAGAAAGAGAAGTGATTCCCTCAACTGAAGGAAAATAGGAAGCAAGCCACATGTTTCACTAAGGTTAGTGCAGGGGGCCTGTTGGGACCCTGTTTCCTTCTCTTGGGTTTCTGAGGGAGCTGTGCTTCTGAATCCTAGACAATCCCCTTAGTAATTATGAAGTGAAATGGAGTTGAGAAAACTTCCTTGTACATGACTGTGCCTGTGTCTGTGCTCATGGGAAAAAAGAGCTGCCTCTATGAGAAGTACACTCGAGATCAAAGGACATAGCAGCTGAAAATATAGTTGGGGCTCTCAGATCAATTTCTGCAGATCACACTAGTAGAACTTCATTGAGTTCCAGTCATAAGGATTCCAAATGTTTCAGCCAGCCAGGGCAAGCCCAATATTGAAAGTAAATTATTTCTTTTTCAGATGCTATTTTGGAGTTTGCCATTGTGTGTTGGGCTGCATTCAAATTCTAGAGCAATGAATAAGAAGCCTCTAAATTTGTCTGAAAACAGCCCTCCCAAAAGAAATAGAATAAATTTACCTCTCAGAGAATGGAACCCAAAATGAAGATTACACAAAAGGAAGGAAAATTTAACTTTTCGCACTTGGACTCTGTGGCATTTGAAATTCACATTCATTAAAGCATTGCGACATTGAATTCATGTGCCCTTCTCAGGTAGTGAAGTAAAGTCTATTAACCACGCTCCTACAGCTATAGAAGGGAGAAGTAATGGAAGCATTTCTCATTACCCATTGTTCCAGCACTAACAAAACTGTAGAGCCAGGAAATCAACTTAGAGAGGTTGAGAAACCAGTAAGGCGGTGATAAGAAGAGAGGGGTAGTGTTATGGAAATGTATCCATCCATCCACCACTTCCATTTGCTTTTAGCTTTTTATATTTTGACTTAAAAGATGTACATTTATCACATTGTTACATTGTATTACATTGTATCTCTCCTGCCCAGAAGTTGATAAGAGCATTTTTCTAAAAATGAGAAATTTGTTTTAGCTTTGCTACTTAATTTAAACTTTTCACACCACCTGTAATTTGTTTCTATTTATGGTGTAAGATCAGCTTTTCAGTCCTTGTTTCTCCAGATGGACAGCCATATGTCTGAACTAGCATTTATGTCAATCATTTCTGCCACGAAGTTGAAATGATATATACGTTATATATGAAACTTTCTTGTACCAATGATTCTTCTGGACCAAAATTTCCCATTTTTTTAAAATCAATGTGCTTTTTCACAGGCCTTTAAGTAGACTAGTTTATAATTCCAGATCATGTAAAGTTACTTCCCTTTATTATCTCTTCATGTCTATAAGAAACTTTTGACATATTTTATATAGTTATTATATGCAAATTTTAAGGTCATTTTTTTCTCTTACCAAAACTAAATGAATACTTTCCAAAACAATACCTTCCAAGTTTTTAGGTATTGGAGTTCTGTAAATTACTATGCTAATTTGGGTAAAGTTTGTTTGTTTTTTTCAGTGACTGATTCTTACTATCAGATGCCTAGTACAGTTTCCTATTAAGGTCTTTGCTCATATCTCTTGATGAAATGTTACAGATATTTATAGGCATGGAATTTTCATTTGTTCATTTTTTATTTATTAATTTGTAAATAACTGCACAAAGTAATGAATTGCATTATAGAACCTAGTACATGTCATTAGTCTGTTTTCTTTCTCCCACCCTCAGAGTGCCCTCTTCTGTCCCTTTACCCCATGACCTGCTAGTTCCTTTCTTCCTCCTACAAAGTCACCCTCATCTACTTCCATATCCTATGTATCCCATTCTATAAGCATTGATTTATTTTTAAGTTCAATTTTGTTCCTTTACATGTATGATATCAATAAAATATCAAAAGATTATAATCTGACTAGAGATGTTTGTTCCACATGCACCCAAGTTACTTAGTTATCTTTTATTCTTTTTAATCGTAAATATTTATGGTATGTAACATGTCCTAATGCACACTTGCTTAGTGAAGTCAAGCAAAATAGTTTACCAATCTCCTCCTACCAAAAGCACACTTCCCTGTGTATTTTTGGTAAAGCACCTAAAATCTGTTCCCTCTGCAAAAGTTTAGGGATGCAATTTTTATAGTTTACATTAGACTTCTAGTCTTATCCTATATAACTTTGAGTTTTTGTCCTTTGGAATGGATCATAAATTAATAATTTTATGTAGAACTGTTTTCTTCCCACGTACATACAATGTCATTTGGTTAAAAATATCTTTTGTCCTTTGAGAAAAAAAATCCAGTCAGAAAGTATATACTCCCAAATATATAAAATTCCTGAGTGCTACCCCCATGAGCTGGAGAATAATTTCCAATCTAGCTTGTCTTTGGAATTAACCATGCTTTTATTTTGCTAAAGAATGTGAATAGACAATATGAGCTAAAGGCTTCAAATGCAAATCTAGCTTGAGATGTTTTTGGTTTTCTGTCAGGTCACAGACAAGCAATTGATCTAGTGTGATGGAAAGCATATCCAAGTGTAGAGAGATTCTCTTACAAGCATCACCTGTCAATAAAAAGACATATTTAAATCCAGAGTCATGCCCAACCAGAACACTGACTCAATCACAAAGATAAGAGAGATCTTGGCTGCTAAGTGGAAAATATTAAATGCTAAATGATACCTGTGGGTTCAAATGCCAATACTCACTGTTGTCCTTAATTTTTGTTTCTTCCATATCATTGGTTTTTAAATATCTAAGTTATACAAATCAATATTAAATGAACAAGGGCACTGACAAAAACAAAAACAGTAAGTGCTTTTAACATCATCTTGTTCTGTTTTGCTCTCATTTGGCATCTCATTTGCTCTCCATACATTTATTTCTGCTTTTATAAACCAGAAAATGAACAATGAAATGCTTTCTTTATATGTTTGATGATAAATTTTTAAATTAAGAATTTGGTCAACTGGGCTTCCTTTTCTGGCCTCAGTAGGAGAAGATATAAACTGTTTTCCAGTAACTTGAGGTGCCATGGTGGGTTGGTGCCCAGGGTAGACCTTCTCCTCATAGGCGAGGGAATTGTGGGCTACAGGAGAAGTTCCCAGGGGGAGTAGGGAGGAGAGAATGGGGACTGTGATTTGGGTTTAAAGAGAATAAAGAAATAAATGTAAAACAATAATTTGGCTCATAAAATGACTACATTGCTTAAGTGAAAAAAGGAGTCCATGTGCTATAATAAGACATTCGTTATAATAATGTGATAGTGTCCTTTTTGTATGGAGCAATAAATGGATTTTGTTGAGAATAACTACAAAGCACTGGAAAACTTGAAAACTAAAAAAGATGAGATGATTAAAACATAAAATATATATTCAGTCATGGAAGGGAATAAAAAGATTAAACTACTAAATTAGCAAGCCTTAAATGGCCAGAGAATGCTTTGTTGACAGGGGGACAGTGTAATACAATAGAGTGCTAATCTCTAACAGTGACCAACATTCAGCCAAGATCTAGAAATTTAAATTGATACAAATTCCTTGCTAGAGTCTAGAGTTTCAATTGGAGACAATTTAATGACATTTGGTTTAGCAAAGTTATTTTAAGAAAAATGCGGAGCAAGCTCAGGTGTCAAACAAGAAATAAAGTCATAAACTATAGTTCCTGAATTAATAGAATAGAATCCAGCAGCAATTACAAGCTGGGTGGTTTAACTCTGATAAAAATCTTACCATCTGATCATTTTAAAATGTGGTTTTACTTAATCCAAGAAAGGTTCCAGAGTTTCTGATACCAGTAGATGAATCCTATACTGACCTTTCTACTGTTCTCTCAGCATAGCTTTGCAACAGTGCCTTGCCTGTCAGGCAGCAATCTGGAGCAGCATATCTTATAATTGCTTCTTCTGCTCTCTAAGGATGTGAGAGAGGGTGGGGATGTTTTGTGTCAGCTGGATTGTTTTTACTGAAACTAATAAGACATTTAGAAACATACACTGTGGTTGAAATTTCTCATTACGCCTACGTTTTTCATTTATAATAAATAGTGTTGTATTGTGTACCTTGTAAGTAGCTATGCAGTATAAACTCCCACAGTCTCCAACTGCCATTTTTTTCTCACCTTATGTGCTGATCCATGGTCTGAAATTCTTTCCTGTTGTAAAGTCTCATCATTCAGAGTAGATAGGACACATCCTTTAATCCTTGATATATCTTGTAGTCTTTTTCCCCTCCCCCTACCTTGTATTTGTATAGGTACCTCTTATATATTGTTTTAATCACTCTTAAATCAAATGTACTTTTCTCTTTGTTAATGAATTGTTCCCCACTATCTCGGTTTGGAGACATATTCTGCTTCCTTCCATCAATCCCCAAACTATTTTCTGTTCTATATTCTTGTTGTCCAAGACATTTATCTCCCTTGTGCCCTGTCTTTTGTAAAAAAACTTCAAGCCTGCTAGCTTCCAGCCAAATGCATTTTTACTTGACATTGAGTGACATGATCCATTTCTCTGCACAAAATGATCCTTCGGTACTCTCGAGACACAATTTAGCTTATTACTATATATCACATAGTCGTCCTTTGCCCTTGTAAAGATAGTGACAAAAGAAGAATGAAAAGATCATGATCTTGTACCATCTGAAGATAATTTTCTTCTTATTTTTAAACATTTACCAGTTTAAATAAAAGAATAGGCGTAGCCACAGTTGTTTGGATAAGTCTTAGTAGTGTCCTCAGTGCATGCCAGATAATCTGACTGAGCATTTACCATGGGAAGCCATAGCTATATTCTATGCTAGTGAGAACCCAAATGCCTAACTTCAAGGTGGCCACTTGAAGAAGACATAAATGTAATTAAGGATAACTCTTCATAGTAAACCAATCTATTAACTTTTGATCACAGTGTTGCTACAGCATATGATTTATTTTCTGATACCACCAAGAATATAAATTTTTAAGGTGACAAATGCTAAATAGAAACCTGTGAGGAGATTGTCAGGGAAAGAATTCACTTAACAAAAAATGTGTGATTAATTTTCCTTCTGAATTTATGACCCAAGCACTTTTCTAAGACAGCAGCAGAGTGATTGTAAGTCTCTGCACAAGCATTAATAACTGTGAGTGGAATGACATATCCTTGTGTATTCTGAAACCTCAGGTTCTTGAAAGAATACCATACAGCTAAAGAAAGTATCACTTAGTGTCATAAAGACTTCTGAAAAGATGGGACCCCAAAATTTTGATGTTTCTTCTGTTCTCTCAGTATTTATATATCTACGATTGCTTGATATCAATACAGATTTCAAGACCCTTTGGGATGTCAAGTAAAAATATGAACCTGCCATTGGTAAAATTATAGAATGTTTAACAAAAATTCTCCTAAAAAATGTGTTTCTGGGGTTGATGGCACAGACTTACAGTACTAGACAAGTACTGAAGCAAGAGGCTTTTTAAAATCATGGCCATCCTGGAAAATTAACTGAGATTCTCTCAAAATTTTAAAATGATGAAAAGGGCCAAGGGGATAGTCCAGTGGTAGAAAGTGTGCTACTGTATGAGAGACCCTGAGCTTGAGCAACCTCATCAAGTAAACAGCCTGCCAACGTACCTTATCATTTTTGTCTATTTTAAGCCATCTTCATCTAATCCTTTAAAAAAATACATCAAAATACTAATGTTTACAATTTCTTTAACTTGTATGCCTAGGAATTTACAGAGATAATTCAAGTATGTGTAATAACTAATGTATTAGTAATTATTCCTATAGATTTTTGAGATCTCTAGAAATAAGGCTCAAAGAGGTTAAATAATTTATTTAGAGTCCCACAGCTTTCAGTGTTGGAGCTAGAACTTGAAAGCAATTGCATAGTAGAATTTGTATTTTTAAGTCAAGTACAGACTGTGTACTGGAAATATAGGTCTTACAGGATATTTTAAATATATGTTGGCTGTCTGTAGGCTATCTGTAATGAACCATTCTAGCCTACCCAATAGAAACAGGTATACCAGAAAGCTGCCTTTTATCGAGGACAAAGTCTGTGATTACTTTTTAGAAATTCAGACATTTTATAAATATGGTATGTGAGCCAAAATATTCTTTTTCAAGTAAGAAAGCATGTCATGGTTCTTTAGGGACTACATTATAGAATAAAGCACATTTCTTGTGTTTCTGATCAAATGGCATTTCTGTGCTGCCTGGCACTCAGATAAGCCACTAGGTGGCACTGAGTATATAGAGCTAGAGTACCTGAGTTGCACTCTGTTGGATCAATTGATAGGCTTTTTCTGTCCCACCCTACTCCAGGTGCTAATGAGCATCTTTGACTTGTACTCTAATATAAATTTACCACAGATTTTTGTTTCCAAACCATAAGCCATATTGACTTTTATTTATCACTGTTTCAAGCCTTCATCACCTTTCCCACACTGATTGCCTCTGGTGATTTTGAATTGGGAATGACAGAGCTTGGGTATGTTGTAAAAGAAAGTATTGTCTTGGTGCAGCCCACTGTCTTGATTTTAAGATCCCTATATGTACTTACTGACTTTCCTTTAATATTGAACTATCTCTGAAATAAATCCCCTTAGTAAAGCTATTAGAATGCAAGCCTTGACTGTCTTGCTGAATATAGAATATAACTGCTCCTCAGTATTTGTATTGCTCATGAGTTTCTTTGTTTATATTGCACTTTAGATGAATGATGTTCCCAACTGATTGATGTTTACTAGAGCAGGGGGATCTTAGGTGTATCTTCTTGAAACCAAGCATTTTCTTTCTTGAAATAGATATATTCTTCATTGAGAATGAGGAAAACATTTATTGCAAGGGCAGAATGTCAAAGCAATATTCAGTTTCAATAACATGGTATCAATCACAATGACTATCATGATACCAATCTAACTGAAAAACATTAAATTATTTCTTAAATAATAGCAGAGTATAAAGGTTAAAATGTGAGGAATTCACACCACTGGTAATGGCCAGATTATATTTTTAGCATATAAGAGTGTGAGGTGACAATATAGAAAAAAGTATACATAATTGCCCTCAAATTTAATAAGCAATTATTTTTATAATAAATAGTTCTATCATGTATGATATAAAGCTAGTGAACTAGTGTTCTCATAATATATATTAGATAACTCAGGAAGCAGAATTTAATCATTCCTCTAACTCTTCAAAGATCTTGTTTATCCAGGGACATTCCACAGAATTCAATAGTTATTGATTTACTTGGTGTTAGCCTTTCTTCTTAGTATAGTCTGATGACTATTTAAGGACTGATCACTGCTAATTTTTGTAGACAAAACTCATTTTCTTAGTTAATGTTTGCTATATTGTTGTCAAAAGACACTATGACCAATGCAATCTTTATGAAAGGGACATTTAATTGAGGTTTGCTTAACAGTTTTCAACAGTTAGTTCATGACCATCATGGCAGGAAACAGACAGGCCTAGTGCTAGAGCAGTAGCTGAGATCTTTACATCCAGATCCACAAGCAGAAAGTAGTGGGTGCTGGAGGCCACTGACATGGACATTTGAAATTTCAAAACCTACTCCCTATAACATAACTCCTCCAAGGCCACACCAACTCCAATAAGGCCATGTCGCTTATCCTCCCCAAACAGTTCCGCTAACTGGCAACCATGCATTCAAACTCGTGAGCCTATTGGAGCCATTCTCTTTAAAACCACCACACCCACCAACTCCAACCACTCTTTATTCTTCAAGTTTTCCCTTAGTCATCCCTAGTATACCTATGGCAAATTTGATGCGGTCTGCCTGTCAGTCACCTCAAGAAGTGTTGATATAGATGATTCACGATTGTTTTCCTAACTAATGGATATCTAGATTAGGAATTATACAGGAAATATATTTTAATAAAACATCTCTCACTGAAACTAAAGACAAATTAGCTTGCCAAGAAGCCTAAGAAATCCTCCTACCTCTCCTTCCTCTGGGTTAAGATTATAAGAATGTACTCTCATGCACAGCTTTTAACATGATGCTGAGGATTCCAACTCATATTCTCATGCTTGCATAGAAAACACAATACCAACTTTACCATCTTACTAGCTTCCCCTTCTTTTTCTGCATTGCTGGAATATAAAGTATTGTTGAACTGCAACATAACACTTGATCCAGATGGTCCATCAACCTGTCTTGGTTAGGATGGGCAGATCCTCTTATTTGCTTCTTAGTGTCTTTTGCTGTGAAAGAAGTTGTCTTAATTCTTTCTGCAATCAGACATCAGGCTGTTTTATTTGGATGGGAAGCCATTCTGTCTTTCAAAGCAATATAATTGGAAGTGCATAATGGGCTTCTGACAGAGACGTTACAATTCTTTAAAAAAGATTTTTCTTTTTAGTTTATAGCATTAGACTGATGTATAAGATATAGTTCAACAAGGCCTGTCTCGGGATGGAAAGATCAAGAATCTGGTTCTTGTTCAGTCCATGAGTCTGGTTATCTCAACAGTCCCAGTCTGATGTTGGAGTCAAGGAGGATTCATGAAGAACTCTTGGTTTTCAATCTATATAATGACTGGTTTTGTGTGTCAATTTGACATGAGTTAGAGTCATCAGAGAAAATGGAGCCTCAGTTGAGGAACTGCCTCCATTAGATCCAGCTGAAAAGCATTTTCTGAATTAGAGATCAATGTGGGAGGGTCCAGACCATTATTGGTGGTGCCATCCCTGGGCTCCTAGTCATGAGTTCTAAAAGAGTCTAAGAAAGCCATGTGAAGTTTGCCGTAAGCAGCACCTTTCGATGGCTTCTACGTCAAGTCTTGTCTCCAGGATCCTGCCCTGTTTGACTTCCTGTCCTGACTCCTTCAGGGATGAATAGTGTCTAGAAGTATAAGCCAAATAAACCCTTTCCTCACCAACTTGCATTTTGGTTATAGAGTTTGTTGCAGCAATAGAAACCCTAACTATTTTAATAGTCTATGTTGGATTTAACACTGGCCACAGAAACAGGATAGATAAATTTTATTTAAAATGAATATTCACCAACCAAATAATCAAATTAAAAAATATTGCTTGGGAGTGCTGAGCAGTTTGAGTTTTAGTTGGTTTTAGATGTACTCAAATTGACAACCAAGATTAGCACCACACAAATTCTGTAGGCCTTCTTTTTAGCCTTTGAACATTTAATGCATGTATACAATGTATTGTGGTCATATCCACCCCCAAATCCTTCCAACTGCTCCCAGACTCCTCAAAACGTACCAACATATCTCCCTCCAAACTTTATATCCCTCAATTTTAATTCATTGAGTCCTGTTGAATGTTTCTCATGGGTATATGGGTAACTTACAAGTGGCAAGTACCTTAAAGAAAACTCTCTGTCCCTCACTAAGTATCTGTGATCTGCCAATCTCCCTTAGGAAGGGGAGGAGCCACAAGAGCCTACACCCTCCATGCTGGAAATTTTTAATTGGCTTAATCTTGTACAAATCTCACAGAAGTAACCACAGCAGCTGCAACTTCAGTATGAAAAAGTCATGGCATACTCAGAGGACAGCACTTCACAGCATTCTTCCTGTCCTCTGACTCTTATATTCTTTCTGTATCCCCTTAAAAGATGATACCAGAGCCTTGGAAGGGAGGATTGATGTGTATATCTCCACCTATACTTGGGCACTCACAGTTGCTTATTATCAATAATTTGATCAGTTATGAATCTCAGCATTGACCTCTGCCCACTGCAATATAAAGCTTCTTTTACAATGGCTGAGGGCAGCACAGATCTATGGATATAAATATAAACATATGCCAGGTAGTTTGACATTTAGCAAAACAGCATGCTTTAATCTCTATCTCTAGTGTGTGTCTTCAGAGGTGAATAAACCATTTAGTAGAAAAATTTTGTTAGAGGCTTTTAAGCACCTCAGTGTTCTGTTCTTATAAAACATTGTTTTTTAAACACTTTGTAAGATGACTAAACTACTGATAATGAGTTATTATAAAAGAGGATCCTCAGCCATGAATCTTTCTCTGGCATCTACGTGGCTCCTGTTATAATGAATCCATCCAACATGAGTTCTCACCAGAGGTCACATTGATGCAATGTTGATCTTGACTTTGACTTCTTAATGTGTGAGCTGAATAAACTACATTTTAAAATAGAGTAACTGCCTCTGGAATTTTGATATAGCAATGAAAAGCAAACTATTTAAACATTTATAACCATCATTTTATGTGTCTCTGACTAATTTAATAATTATTGTTTGCCAGTAATTACAAAGATAATGTTTTATAAAATATTTCAGTTAAATTGGCATTAGTTTCAACACGTGGGCACAATTATTAATAACAAACATAACTTCTTTCAAAGTGTATATGCTTTTAACTATTTGTCTCATTCTGTATAACTTTGTAAACTTCATTTAACTTAGTATTAACCTTTTCCCCCATCATTCAAGTTTTTTTGAAATTGCAGACTTTAATTGGTATATGATATTATAAAATTTTCTTGAACTTTCTACTGCTATTAGGCATTTAAATAACTTCTATTATGGTTAAAAATCTGAATTTTCCATGCATAATGGTACACACCTTTAATATCAGTGCTCTACAGGTAGGATGAAGTTGATTTCCATGAGTTTAAGGCAAATCTAGTTGGAAGAGGAAGTTTCAGGTCAGTCAAAACTACATAGTGAGGCACTGTCCCAAAAAAAATAGAATTAATAAAATAAGTCTGGGATAAACACTTGTATATGTAATTGTTTGTTTGTTTGTTTGTTTGTTAGGATGCACTTCAATGAAGAATAAACCATGTTCTAAAAATCAATATAGAAGTATCTTGATATGGATATAGGCATTTCTAAAATGACTTGGAATATGCATATACATGCACATACATATATGTATGTACAATTTGCCAATAATCTTAATAAAATTTTTGAAATAACTATGTATTGGACCCTATTTCCCATCGATATGTCTCTAAAACAGAGATTAAGTTTGTGTAACACATTGACCTGTGGCTATACTATCTTAATGTTGTGGCTACAACAGGTGTTGATACTGCAGACTCTGACTCATCATAATCAATATATTAATTGGTGTCCTTAGGCAAGATTTCCAGTTTTTCCAGCTCTACCTAGCTCTTTCCAGCTCTCCTGTATACAAATCAAGAGCAAGCTGAGCCCTGGTCTCCCTGCAAAGGAGATAAAATAAAAAGATTCAACTCATCCCTGGGATGTCTTAAAGTCTGAGCTTGCTGAAGTGAGTGTGGGAATAGAAAGATCTAGAAAGGAAAAAAGAGAAAAGACAGAATTATTAAAGTATACATAGTCTATGTTTTTAATTTTGATATTGGCTATTGACTTGTAGTATGTTGCATTATTCTGTTTAGATATGTGCCTCGCATCCATAATTTATCCAAGAACTTTAACATGAAGGGGTGTTAGATTTTGTCAAAGACTTTTCTTGCACCTAATGAGATGATTGTGTGAGTTGTTTTTCTTTCTGTTTGTTTATATGGTGGATTACATTGATATATTGAACCATCTCTGCAACTCTGGGATAAAGCCTACTTGATCATACTGGATAATGTTTTTGACATGTGCATGGATTTGGTCTGCAAGTATTTTTGAGTATTTTTGCATCAATATTCATAAGGGAAGTTAGTCTAAAGTTATTTCTTTGTTGACTCTGTGTGGTTTAGGTATCAGGGTAACAGTGGTAACATTAGGTTGTGTTCCTTCTGTTTCTATGTTGTGGAATAGTTTGAGGAGTATTGGTATTAGTTCTTCTTTGAAAGGCTGGTAGAATTCTGCACTAAAATCATCTGGCCAAGGGCTTCTTTTGGTTGGGAGATTGTTAATGACTGCTTCTATTTCTTCGAGGGTTAGTGGACTACCTAATTGGTTTACTTTATCTTGATTTAACGTTGTAAGTGGTATTTATCAAGAACATTGTCCACTTCATTTTGATTTTCAAATTTTGTGGAGTATAGGCTTTTAAAATAAGACATAATGACTCTTTGAATTTCCTTAATGTCTGTTGTTATGCCCCCATTTTCACTTCTTTCTTTGTTAGTTTGAATACTGTCTCTTTGCTTTTTAGTTACTTTGACTAAAAGTTTTTCTATTTTGTTGATTTTGTCAAAAAAATCAGTTTTTGGTTTTGTTGATTCTTTGTATTCTCTGTTTCTAATTGCTTGATTTCAGACCTTAGTTGACTATTTCCTGCTATCTCCCTGTCTTTCGTGTGTCTGCTTCATTTTCTTCTAGAGCTTTCAGGTGTGCCTTTAAATTGCTAGCATGAGATTGCTCCAGTTTCTTCCTTTTGATCACGGTGTGTTATCCCCGCAATATAAAAGTAACTAACAGTAGTTTAGAGGTTTTTAAAATATGTTCCTATAATTTTCAGGATTTCATGGAGTTTATTGAAATGTTTCCTTTTTAATTATTCTATAAAATTAATTGTAATGATTTAGATCATCTCTTTTTTTGTTTGTTTGTTTAATTTTGCTTAGGGTTTGTTAGTCTTGTTCATCTCTTCTAAGAAGCTGATTTTTATTTTTGTATTATTTTCTTCATTTCTGTTTCATTATATCTTAGTCTTGAATTTCATTTTTTCTTCACATGAATGGTTTCGGTTTGGTTTGTTCTTGTCTCTATAAGACCTTAATGTACATAATTCACATATTAGTTTGAGATCTTTCAAACGTATTTTTGATGTAGGTAGTTAGTGTTAAAATCTTCCTCTTCAGGTGCTTCATTATATCCTATTTGAGTATGCTGTGTTTTCATTTTCATTCAATTCTAGAGATTTTTTTTTATTTTCTTCTTGAATTCTTTCTTGGCCTAGTTATAGTCTAGTAGTGTGTTGTTCAGGCCTCATGAGTTTGTGCAATATTTCAGGTTTTACTGATGTTGATATACAGCATTATTCCGTTGTGATTGGATAGAATCGAGATGTTCTTTTGGTTTTCTTATATTTTTCAAGACTTTCTATATGTCCTAATATGTGGCCAACTTTGGAAGGAGTTCCATGAGATGGTGAGAAAAATGTATATTCTTTAGTTTTGGAATCATTTTCTGTAGATATCTATGAGGTTCACTTCTTTTATGGTATCATTTAATGCCAAGCTTCCTGTTTATTTTGTGTAGATGACTACTGTCAAGAGTTGATTATTGAGGTCACCCACTACCACTATGTTGGATTTAATCTGAAATTTTAGGTCCAGAAGAACATCTTTTGAAAAATTAGATATGAACATTTTGGTCTGAACATGTTTAGACTTGTAATTGCTTCCTGATGGGTTTTTCCTTCATGAATATGACTCTTCTGATTAGTTCTGGCTTAAAGTCCATTTTGGTGACTGGGTAAATTCCTTCTATTGTTGTTTTGTTTTGTTTAACACACAATTATGGAGCCCAGGTAGGCTTAAAATTCATGACATTAGCCTCTGTCTTCAGAGTGTTAGGTTTAGCAATGTGCACTATCCTTCAAGCAGAAGACATGCATAGTGCACATTTAAAAGATCTTTGTTCTTAGATCAAAGAAAAGGAATGGGTTTGGAAGACTGTACTTAATATGACACTTCTCAATGCTTTTTATAAACCTCAGTCTTAGTCTCCAATTATCTTGAGTGAAATTTCACTGTGTAGGCACGTTTCAACCTGATAAAGAGGGAGAGAGTCATCTAGAGTTCTGTAAGTGGATCTGACCCTTCACGCTAACTGGAGGCAAATCTCCACCTGAGTCTTCATATGGCCCTTAGCCCACCCCAGGGCCTTTTGATACATTTATATTCCTTCCCATTATGGGACTCCTTTATGTAAAGCAGGCTTTATTGTTATTTCTGTCTACAGATGTATGTCTCTTCTGTGCTACATTAGCTTTCTCTAATCTACAAGTTGGAAATTCTATTTAGAAATACAACTACAATGTAAATTATTTCTTTTACCTAAAGTTGAAGAAAGATCAAAATTGCATTTTAAAATGTTATTTTTAGTGTGAACTATAGAAAGTCTCCGCTCCAAGTCTCATAGGGATTTTTACTTATTATTGTGTATGCTGGTTGCTAAGACAACTCTACCTACTTTCTTCATCACCTTTTGACCAGATACAGTTGAAGAAAGGGGCACAAAACTAAATTTTATACTCAGATAAAAAGTAAAATTAAAATAATTTTACCATTAAAAAGGAAGAACTAAATTGAGAAGTGAAAGCTGATCCTGGTAAGGCACAAGGGTCAAACAGTTATTTTTCATGACTCCATGGAACATCAATTATTGTTAAATGCATAGATTCCCTTTAACAACACAGTGAATTAGCCAAACATTCTTCAGTCAAATCTATTTATACATTCTTCTCTTACAAGCCAGTCTTAAAGCAGATACTAAAAGCTATTAAACTCTAAAGTTAGTCAAGACCAGAATTGAGTGCATTTATTGGAAACTTCATCAAGTTTCAGATTGTCAGTCAGCTATCTGTTACACCGAGATTTCTAACAGGTGAGTAGAGAATCTGTCTCTGCATTACCATATATTTATAGTCCGTATTACAATGTTCCCTTATTAACATATGTTAAATAATAGCATTTTTGCTATCATTACACTGAGTTAATTTATGTCCCTTGTGAAAAAAGCATGAATTGGTAAAGAGTTAACTTCCTATGGGAACAAATTCTGGTCCCATCTAGAAGAGTTGGGACCCAGGGAAAATACACCATTCATGACCTTCAATTTAGTTTAGTATTGTATCTAAGAATAATATCCCCTTTGAACTCTTGTCCTCTAGATATCTTATTTCATTGTTAACACACACTCTATCCTCCTCAGTCTTTTTTCCGTAAGTCCCTTTTGCTTACTTTCTCTAACTGTGGGCCTACTCCCCCATGGAAACACTTATGAACATCTATTTTTTTCACACATTCTTCAGATCTCACACTTAGAAAGTGGAATGTGTGGCGTCCGCTTTTCTATGATGGTGGCATATAATACTTGCTTTCTCTTCATTAGTAAGATGTAATTTCCCTTTAATTATTGATTCTTTAAGGACCAGAATTATATCACTTCATCACATCTTTCGTGACAGAGTTTAAAGTTGTTTTGACATTTACATGACCATTCCCAAATATACTGACTTCTCATCCCCTTGAGCCATTACATGATTTCAACACCATTGCCATAAACACCTCAGGAAGTTCTTCCGATTAAAGATGACAGATTCTAGTACTTAAGGAAACAGGGATGAAAACCATTGGCACTTACTGCTTTCCAAACTTTATATGATAAATGCAAAAGATAATTCCAAAAGTAAAAGTAATTTTGAATAACAATTGTTTTCCCTAGCCACAGTTGTTTTCTTTTTAGAGGTCCTGTAATATATGAGTAAGATTAAAAAACTGTACAGAAAATGAGAAATACACTGAACTATGAAACATAGCCACTTTCTTTGAGGAGAAGGAAAACTAGAAGAATTTTATATATAAAATTTCTTTTGCATAAAACTATATGGACTGTAACATAAAAATAAAAATATATATGCTATCTGTGAGTTCTCAAAATAGAATTCAACTCTAAAAATCTATTAAAATAAATCAAGATTAATAATAAAACTTAATCACAGCATTCTCTTATTAGCTGCAAACTTATGATTTCTTGAATTAGCTCTTTCTAAGCCAAGCTGAAGTCCATAATATAGTGATCTACATAACTGTTGAAAAGATCTACCATATAGAGCTGAAGTGATGGGTAACAGAATTACAGTGTTGCATTTTGACCATGCCAGACTGCTGAAACAGAACTGGTACCTTGAGGCAGAATTTGCTGAACAAATGACCAAGCCACCTCTCAAACACTGATGCTCAAGAAACAGAACTGATATATTTTATATTCATCTTATTGGAATCCAAACCCTTCCTTCCTTTCTTTCACTGTAATGTCTGTCTTTCATATAGGGAAAATATTTATCTCTTTAATGAACCACAGAAACTTTAAAACATACCTCATTCATTACCCACAACAGGTATATACACCAGGTCCTAATGATCTGTTGTTATCATGTTTACACACACACACACACACACACACACAGACATCCATGTACATACACACCTCTCCGAAACCTTCTACACATATTCTACCATAGTAAGGAAGAATATCAAGCTCTTTATCATGAACAATAAAATTCTTCTATTTGATCAGGTGACAGGTCACCTCTCCTTCATTATCTCCTCATGATACTTGTCATGCCTGCCACTATGACATCATCCGTTTTCTCTTTTATCCACCACATATAAAATCCACTGGAGCAGAACATTTTTATTTTATTTATTGCTATAAACTCATGGCTTTAAGCATAGGATGGAATATAGGAAGACTCAAATATAGTTGTGAAATGAATGAGTGAGTCTTTGAATCCTCAGCTATGCTTCTTAAGATTGTACTGTATGTATAGCAGGCATGTATAGCTACATCATTTCAACCCACAGAGGCACATTTGTTAGTGTTTGTTTTCTTTGAGTGTTGGTTCAACCTCTTTAACACCTTGAGTATATTAATTCATTAACTCATGCTCACAATTGTTTTCTTCTTTGTACAACTTCATTTAAAAGATTCATCAATATATTCACTCTTTTGCACCAGCAAATGTTTTGTATTTCTAATATATTTCCAGAAATTCATAAGGCAGTATTTAATCCTTTGACTTCTTTGTATCATTTGTGTAGTAAGGTCACAAAAGAAGCTTAGCATGCTCATATACCTACTCCTATTATATGTTTTAATATGAGTGCTTTCCTATTGTAATGTTAAGTGTTTCATATCTCTTCTAAGGAATCCTCTACCTTCCTTAGCTCTCTTATGCTTATGTAGTACATAATAGCACATGAAATATTGAAAGTATAACAAAATATGTCATTTTTCATAACTAAATCTGTAACCTAGCCTGAATTTTCTTTCATTCTCTTCTCTCTCCTTTTGGGTAATAATTTTCTGTGCTCTTTACCATCACAACCTAAATTACATTTCGAAACAGTCTGCTTCCTTGACTATTTTTCCCCCTTAGGAACCACTCTCTTTCTACTGGGGCATTGCTATGTGTACACAAACTGAAAACACATTCTTCTTTCTCCCCTGTTTCCACATAGCTTCTTTGTTTCACATCTTTTCTAGCTGTCCAATCTTTGCCTTCATTGTTCTTGAACTTTTTTATAGAGTATAATTTTTATTGGATATTTTCTTATCTTTATTAACTTGAGTATTTCTTATTTACATTTCGATTGTTATTCCCCTTCCCGGTTTCCAGGCCAACATCCTCCTAACCACTACCCCTCCCCTTCTATTCATGCTTCCCCTCCCCATCCTTCCCCCATTACCACCCTCCCCCAAAAAATCACATTCACTGGGGGTTCAGTCTTGGCAAGACGAAGGACTTCCCCTTCCACTGGTGCTCTTACTAGGCTATTCATTGCTACCTATGAGGTTGGAGCCCAGGGTCAGTCCATGTATAGTCTTTGGGTAGAGGCTTAGTCCCTGGAAGCTCTGGTTGGTTGGCATTGTTGTTCATATGGGGTCTTGAGCCCCTTCAAGCTCTTCCAGTCCTTTCTCTGATTCCATCAATGGGGGTCCCATTCTCAGTTCAGTGGTATGCTGCTGGCATTTGCCTATGTGTTTTCTGTATTATGGGTGTGTCTCTCAGGAGAGATCTACATCCAGTTCCTGTTGGCCTGCACTTCTTTGCTTCATCCATCTTGTCTAATTGGGTGCTGTGTATGTATGGGCCACAGGTGGGGCAGGCTCTGAATGGGGGTTCCTTCTGCCTCTGTTCTAAACTTTGCCTCCCTATTCCCTGCCAAGGGTATTCTTGTTCCCCTTTTTAAAAAGGAGTAAAGCATTCGCATTTTGGTCACCCTTCTTGAGTTTCATGTGTTCTGTGCATCTAGGGTAATTCAAGTATTTGGGCTAATATACACTTGTCAATGAGTGCATACCATGTGTATTTTTCTGTGATTGGGTTACCTCATTCAGGATGATATTTTCCAGTTCCATTCATTTACATATGAATTTCATAAAGTCATTTTTTGATAGCTGAGTAATATTCCATTGTGTAGATATACCACATTTTCTGTATCCATTCCTCTGTTGAAGGGCATCTGGGTTCTTTCCAGCTTCTGGCTATTATAAATAAGGCTGCTATGAACATAGTGGAGCACCTGTCTTCAGCATTCCTCAGCTGTGAATTCTTTGTTTAGCTCTGAACCCCATTTTTAATAGGGTTATTTGTCTCCCTGCGGTCTCACTTGTTGAATTCATTGTATAATTTGGATATAAGCCCTCTATATTTTCTGGGATTGGTAAAGATCTTTTCCCAATCTGTTGGTTGCCGTTTTGTCCTAACCACAGTGTCCTTTGCCTTACAGAAGCTTTGCAGTTTTATGAGATCCCATTTGTCCATTCTTGATCTTAGAGCATAAGCCATTACTGTTTTGTTCAGGAAATTTTCTTCAGTGCCCATGTATTCAAGATGCTTCCCACTTTTTCTTCTATTAGTTTGAGTGTATCTGGTTTGATATGGAGGTCCTTGATCCACTTGGACTTAAGCTTTGTACAGAGTGATAAGCATGGATTGATATGCATTCTTCTACATACTGACCTCAAGTTGAACCAGCACCATTGGCTGAAAATGCTATCCTTTTTCCGTTGGATGGTTTTGGCTCCTTCGTCAAAAGTCAAGTGACCATAGGTGTGTGGGTTCATTTCTGGGTCTTCAATCCTATCCCACTGGTCTATCTGTTTGTCTCTGTACCAATACCATACAGTTTTTATCACTATTGCTCTGTAATGCTGCTTGAGTTCAGGGATAGTGATTCCCCTAGAAGTCCTTTTATTGTTGAGGATAGATTTAGCTATCCTGGGTTTTTTGTTATTCCACATGAATTTTCAGATTGTTCTGTCTAACTCTCTGAAGAATTGGATTGGTATTTTGATGGGGATTGCATTGAATCTGTAGATCGCTTTTGGTAAAATGGCCATTTTTACTATATTAATCCTGCCAATCCATGAGCATGGGAGATCTTTCCATCTTCTGAGGTCTTCTTCAATTTCTTTCTTCAGTGTCTTGAAGTTCTTATTGTACAGATCTTTTACTTGCTTGGTTAAAGTCACACGAGGTACTTTATATTATTTGCGTCTATTATGAAGGGTGTCGTTTCCCTCATTTCTTTCTTGGCTTGTTTCTCTTTTGTGTAGAGGAAGGCTACTGATATATTTGAGTTAATTTTATACCCAGCCACTTTGCTGAAGATGTTTATCAGGTTTAGCAGTTCTCTGGTGGAACTTTTGGGATCACTTAAATATACTATCATCTGCAAATAGTGACATTTTGACTTCTTTCTTTTCCAATCTGTATCCCTTGATCTCCTTTTGTTGTCTGATTGCTCTGACTAGACCTATGAGAACTAAATTGAATAAGTAGGGAAAATGTGGGCAGCCTTGTCTAGTCCCTGATTTTAGAGGGATTGCTTCAAGTTTCTCTCCATTTACTTCAATGTTAGCTTACTGGTTTGCTGTATATGGCTTTTACTATGTTTAGGTATGAGCCTTGAATTCCTGTTCTTTCTAGGACTTTTATCATGAAGGGGTGTTAAATTTTGTCAAATGCTTTCTCAGCATCTAATGAAATGATCATGTGGTTTTTATCTTTCAGTTTGTTTATATAGTGGATTACGTTGATGGTTTTCCATATATTAAACCATCCCTGCATCCCTGGAAGGAAGCCTACTTGCTCATGATGGATGATTGTTTTGATGCACTCTTGGATTCAATTTGCAAGAATTTTATTGAGTTTCTTTGCATCGATATTCATAAGGGAAATTGGTCTGAAGTTCTCATCTTTGTTGGGTCTTTGTGTGGTTTAGGTATAAGAGTAATTGTGGCTTCATAGAAGGAATTCGGTAGCACTCCATCTGTTTCAATTTCGTGGAATAATTTGGATAGTATTCGTATGAGGTCTTCTATGAAGGTCTGATAGAATTCTGCAATGAACACCTCTGGACCTGGGCTCTTTTTGCTTGGGAGAGTTTTAATGACTGTTTCTATTTCTTTATGAGTTATAGTGTTGTTTAAATGGTATCTGTCTAGGAAATTGTCCATTTCCTCCAGATTTTCAAGTTTTGTTGAATATAGGCTTTTGTAGTAGGATTTGATGATTTTTTCTATTTACTTTGGCTCTGTTGTTATGTCTCCCTTTTCATTTCTGATTTTGTTAATTTGTACACACTCTCTGTGTCTGTGGTTAGTCTGGCTGAGGATTTATCTATCTTGTTGATTTTTCTCAAAGAACCAACTTTTGGTTCTGTTGATTCTTTGTATGGTCCTTTTTGTTTCTACTTGGTTCATTTCAGCTCTGAGTTGATTATTTCCTGTGTTCTACTCCTCCTGGGTGTATTTGCTTCTTTTTGTTCTAGAGCTTTTAGATGTGCTGTCAAGCTGCCGATATATGCTCTCTCCTGTTTCTTTCTGCAGCCACTCAGAGCTATTAGTTTTCCTCTTACCACAGCTTTTATTGTGCCCCATAAGTTTGGGTATGTTGTACCTTCATTTTCATTAAATTCTAAGAAGTCTTTAATTTCTTTCTTTATTTCTTCCTTGGCCAGGTTATCATTGAGTAGAACATTGTTCAACTTCCATGTATATGTGGGCGTTCTTCCCTTATTGTTATTGAAGACCAGCTTTAGCCCGTGGTGGTCTGATAGGACGCATGGGATTATTTCTATCTTTCTGTATCTGTTGAGGCCTGTTTTATGACCAATTATATGGTCAATTTTGGAGAAAGTACCATGAGGTGGTGAGAAGAAGGTATATCCTTTTGTTTTAGGATAGAATGTTCTATAAATATCTGTTAAGTCCATTTGGTTCATGATTTCTCTTAGTCTGTCTATTTCTCTGTTTAATTTCTGTTTCCATGATCTGTCCATTGATGAGAATGGGGTGTTGAAATCGCCTACTATTATTGTGTGAGGTGCAATGTGTTCTTTGAGCTTTAGTAAGGTTTCTTTTATGTATGTAGGTACCCTCGTATTTGGAGCATAGATATTTAGTTTTGAGAGTTCATCTTGGTGGATTTTTTCTTTGATGAATATGAAGTGTCCTTCCTTATCTTTTTTGATGACTTTTAGTTGAAAATAGATTTTATTCGATATTAGAATGGCTACTCCAGCTTGCTTCTTCAGACCATGTGCATGGCCAGTTGTTTTCCAGCCTTTCACTCTGAAGTAGTGTCTGTCTTTGTCTCTGAGGTGTGTTTCCTGTAGGCAGCAGAGTGCAGGGTCCTCATTTTGTATCCAGTTTGCTAATTTATGTCTTTTTATTGGGGAGTTAAGACCATTGATGTTGAGAGATATTAAGGAATAGTGATTATTGCTTCCTGTTATATTCACATTTTGATGTGAGGTTATGTTTGTGTGCTTTTCTTCTCTTTGTTTTTTTGCAATACAATTAGTTGCTTGCTTTTTCTAGGGTGTAGTTGCCTCCTTATGTTGGGCTTTACCATTTATTATCCTTTGTAGTGCTGGATTTGTAGAAAGATGTTGTGTAAATTTGGATTTGTCATGGAATATCTTAGTTTCTCCATCTACGTTAATTGAGAGTTTTGCAGGATATAGTAACCTGGGCTGGCATTTGTGTTCTCTTAGTGTCTGTATGACATCTGTCCAGGATCTTCTGGCTTTCATAGTCTCTGGTGGAAGTCTGGTGTGATTCTGATAGGTCTGCCTTTATATGTTACTTGACCTTTTTCCCTTACTGCTTTTAATATTCTTTCTTAATTTTGTACATTTGGTGTTTTGACTATTATGTGAAGGGAGGAGTTTCTTTTTTGGTCCAATTTATTTGGAGTTCTGTAGCCTTCTTGTATGTTTATGGGCATCTCTTTTTTTAGGTTAGGGAAGTTTTCTTCTATGATTTTGTTGAAGATATTTACTGGTCCTTTGAGCTGGGAGTCTTCACTCTCTTCTATACCTATTATCCTTAGGTTTGATCTTCTCATTGAGTCCTGGATTTCCTCTATGTTTTGGACCAGTAGCTTTTTCCATTTTACATTATCTTTGGCCATTGTGTCGATGATTTCTATGATTCTTCTGCTCCTGAGATTCTCTCTTTATCTCTTGTATTCTGTTGGTGATACTTGTATCTGCGACTCCTTATCTCTTCTTTTGGTTTTCTATATCCAAGGTTGTTTCCCTTTGTCCTTTCTTTATTGCTTCTATTTCCATTTTTAATTCCTTCAACTGTTTGATTGTGTTTTCCTGGAATTCTTTCAGGGATTTTTGTGATTCCTCTCTATAGGCTTCTACTTGTCTATTTATGTTTTCCTGTCTTTCTCTAAGGGAGTTCTTCATGTCTTTCTTGAAGTACTCCAGCATCATGATCAAATATGATTTTAAATCTCGATCTTGCTTTTCTGATGTGTTTGTATATTCAGTGTTTGCTTTGGTGGGAGAATTGGTCTCCTATAATGCCATGTAGTTTTGGTTTCTGTTGCTTGGTTTCCTGTGCTTGCCTCTTGCCATCAGGTTGTGTCTGGTGCTACCTTGTTCTGCTAGTTCCGTCATTGGCTAGACTGTCCTATAGGCCTGTGTGTCAGGAGTGTTGTAGACCTGTTTTTCTGTTTTTTTTTTTCAGCCAGTTGTGGGAACAGAGTGTTCTCCTTTTGGGTGTGTAGTCTTTACTGTCTACTGGTCTTCTGCTGTTCCTGTGGGCCTGTGTCCTGAGTCCACCAGGCAAGTTGCTTGGAGCAGAAAATTTGTCTTACCTGTGGTCCTGTGGCTCAAGTTGCTTGTGGGCGGCTGCTTTTGAGCTCTCCGTGAGGGTGGCAACCAGGAGGGCCTGTGCTGTCTTTTCTCGGAGCCTCCATGCACCAGGGTCCCAGATGGCATTAGGTGTTTTCCTCTGGAGTCAGAAATTTGGGCAGAGTGTAGTCTCTTCTGGCTTCCCAGGTGTGTCTGCCCCTCTGAAGGTTTAGCTCTTCCTCCCACGGGATTTGGGTGCAGAGGATATTTTCTTTATTTACATTTCAAATGTTCTTGATTTTCTGATAGTATTTTCTGCAAGCTCTTCTACTCCTCATTTTCCAATCACTTTTGGATATCTCCCACTTCAGCAAATAGGAAGCATAGATCTTATCAAAACCATGTCTGTCTTCCAGTCACTAGTTCTTATGACTGTTTTCCAGTCTCTCATCTTGTATTCTTGACTTTTTGTTCTATGAAACTTTTACTTCCTGTTTCTCCTGTTTATCCTGTTTATCCTTTTTACCATGTTGATCTTTTCCTTCACTTTCCATGTGAATATAATTCTAAACTTTATAAATCAATCCTTGCTCAGAAGTCATCCTATACCTCTGCTTCATTTCAGTGTATCATCAATTTAATTTTTCAATTTATTCTTTCTATGACCTTTAATGCTAGTAATTTCAAAGCTTGTTTTCTAGCCCATACTGCATGGAGTTCAGGTCTTTGCAGCAAATTTCTTGCTAGATATATGTAACTAATAAGTTTATAAAAAATGAAATGGAGAGTCAACATAAGAGACTCTTCTGTCTTTTCCTTGGTAGTCCTTATCTTAACATTGTCCTCCAAAGTCAAAGTTTGGGGTTATCTCTTTTTTTCTTTCTCTCAGTCTTACAATCAGCTGTGGCCTCCTTGATATGTATTGTTTGTCAGGACTCTTTCCCTGTTTTCCCACACCTACTGCTTTCAAACTTGTTCAGGTATAGTCAGTGCGTCATATTCTATCAGCCATAATTCTTGCCTTGTCTCTGTGCTTTAGTGTTGGATTCCATGGCTCAGTCTACATTCATAGCTGAAGTGATCCTTTGCCCATGAAGTTGAAATCATTGTCTTATGCCTTTGTGTTCAACTTGTAACAACATTGAGACTCCTTTTCATGGTTCAGAGGGTCTGAATGTAATCTTGTCTGGGTAGTCTCTCCCTACCCACACATGGTGTTACTTCCACCTATACTCACTGAATTTAGACTTCTTTCTGCTTCTAGAAGATTACAATCTTCATAATGTGTACATTATGCTTGGTGTTTGCACTTTATATTCTTTATTAGATAGTTTGTGCTTGGCATCAGACCTCAAGTATTAATAAATTAAAGAATATATTAAAGAATATTGCCTGACCATAAAAAAACCTTAGCATGTGTGTATTAGTCTAATGCAAGTGTGTTTGATCCTTTCCAATCTGAAGTTCATATTTTTTTCTGTTTATGATGGAATTAAAATCAAAACTTACTGAAGTGTTTGAGAATTTCTAGTTCTAAAGTAATTCTATTTAAAAATTTCATTTCCTACTTTAGCAATAAACAGAATCAAATCTTGACAACATGATTTAAATCAAAGGTTATAGATAAGTTTAGATTATTGATGCACCTGGGCTTCCAGATGACCATATTCAAGGGATATTGATGAGAAATGACACGGGCCACCCAGATTTTGAACATAATTAAGCAAGTGCAAATTAGATGTCTTTCTCTTGAGCAACTTTGCTCCAATTGTGTTAGAGGTCATCACTGATCACGCAAATAACCATGGTAGATGGATAAATTAGTTTCACCTAGATGTTATTTTTTATATAAACTGTAATTTGTAAAGCTTTGGGCATTATGGATTGTGTATACTATAGTAGACCAGCTTAAGTACATGTTAGGTGATCCATGAGAAACTTGAAGCAATATAGAATGATGGTAAAGGAGAAATAAAACCACAACTGCCATTCTGAACTAACTGAATCTGTTCAGCAAGTAGGACCATTTCAGAAGAGAATAGTAAGCAAAATCATAATATGTAAAGAGACAAAACAACTACCAAAAGATGCTTCACTGAGAGTGTCTAGAGGAGAGGGCACAGGATATGTCCAGGTTTAACTCTGTACAGAAAATGTCTTATGTGGATTATTTATATTCATTAAAAATGTGGCAGGTATGAGTCTCTAAACCTATGTAGAAAATTAAAGATTATGTATAGGATAAGAATCTTGAAGTTAAGTGAGAACATTTAGCCAGAAGCCTTGGGATTATATATGGGATTATATATTATATATGGATTATAGTTCTGCCAAATGATTACATTTGTGAAGCTCCTTTTAGCATCTGTGTCTCAGTCACTGTTGAAGGCTGAGTAACAAGTACATAATGATACAAAATTCCAAGCTAAAACCCTTTGAATATGTCATTTTAACTGCAAATAATACTCAATGATTTTAGAATTACAGGATTTTGTTTTTATCTCTTTACTTGCTTGATTATTTTTGGGGGAACCAAGATGAGACTTTTATGATCCTCCTAAAATTGATGGAAGAGTTGAAGACAGAGAAAGTATTAGGACAAGAAGAATAAGAGGGAGTGGGGAAGTATGATTGATGAATACTATGCATATAGTTCTGAAGATGATGAATAAAATATCAACCAAGAAGTGATTTTGCCCTTTGGATGCGAGACAAAGGAAAAAAAGTGAATTTTGTTGTTCTTATTATTTCCATTGAAAAGTTAAACTTGGACCCTTGGGGGTCTCAGAGTCTGAACTACCAACAAAAGAACATATAGGAGCTGGATCTAAGCCTCCCCAAATATATGTAGCAGATGTGCAACTTGGTCTTCAGGTGGGTCTTGAACAACTGGAATGGGGGCTATCCCCAAAGCTGTTGCCTATATGTGGGATATGTTCTACTACTTGGGCTTTCCTGTCTGGCCTCAGTGAGAGAGGAAGAAGCATCTAGTTTTGCAGAGACTTGAAGTGCCAGGGTGTGGGGATACCTGGTGGTGGTGGGAGACCTGCTCAGAGGCAAAGGGGAAGGTGTGTGGAGGAAGCATTGTGGGTGTGATGACTAGGAAAGGGCAGTGATGAGGATGTAAAGTGAATAAACAAAAAAAAGGAAAAGAAAATAAAGAAAGAGAAGTTGAAAGTTAAACATTTTAAATGATTCTTTGAGAGTATTATGCAAATAATTCTTGCCAGGTTTTCAATAAAACATTCCTATGCTCACTGATTAAGTCACAAAACATATTTTAAAGTATATTTTACATATATTTCAGTGGAAAGAATCTATAAATAAATTGAATTCTTCCTAGACCTTACAGAGGGAATCAGGTCTCAAAATATTTTGACTTTATCCCAGTTAGGCTAACTGTGAATTTATTAAAACTAGAACTGTAAAAGAAAGTGTATTGTCTTTTATTCGTTAACCTGGAAATCATTAAGGAAACATTAAAAATTAATCCCATTAGGATGGCTAAAAACATTAGTTAGTAAAATTATCTGATATATCAATCAAGATTTTGACTGAATTATTAGCAATGATATTTTCATTAAAATATCAAACATTCATAAACATTTACTATATGTTAAATACTGAGCTAAAGGTTTTGTGTCCACCTTTCATGTAGCCCTGGTACCAGTCCTATGTATAGGCATTCTACATTCTTCTGTTTCCTACATGAGAAAACTAAGCTTGGGGGGTGTTAATAATTTCCTTATGAGATATAAAATGAAAATACCTTTTCTTCATATTGTTGCAATGATGGTAGCTCCATAAGCTGCTTTTATGACTCTACCCAGAGTAAAGTTATGATGCTTCCAATTTTAAAGCAATTTCACACAGATGTGTTGAATACATCACAGACAAAGTCTGAACCCCCTTGCAGTTATATTTGAAGGGAGGTATTAAGGGACAGTGCACTGGAAAACCAACCCATCCCACTCTATAGTCATTGTGTCAAAGCTAAATAGGCAGATACTAACTTAAAAGTAGTAAGGGTAGATTTTATTCAGTGACAATTATCACAATAGAGAAAATAGTCTAGTGTAAGTAGAACTTCATTTTTCACAGTTACCCCTATTTTAAATGAAAATAACAATTGTGGAAGGGTTAGTGGCACTTAATAGAATCAGGAAATTTAAAAAAAAAATGGCAAGTGGTTGTTAGTTCATATAAACATGATCAGGTCTCCAGTGAGGGTCATCTGGCACTTCCCAAGTTAGATTTCAACTTTCCTATAAAGCATGGGAGACATAGATTGGCCCTTGTATAGTTTTGAACACACCTAGAATTGTGCCAATTACACCTTTAAGGAAAGGTAGGGCCATAAACTGATTGTGGTCTTGTGCTGTTAGCTATAAGCTGTAGAAATGCTTATGTCTTATGGGACAAGGTGGGTAGAAGGCTAACCAAGAAGATAGCTCTGGAGGGTTAGAGTTTGCCCGGGAGAGACAAACTAAAGTTACTTTTTATTTATGAAATGCATCAAGTTCTTTGATAACAAATAATAGGACACATTTCAGTCAAAACAGATGGATGCAGGTATAAGAAGCTAGGTAACCTTCTTGTTGTAGGCACAGGATGTAGATTGCTTTGAGAATGTTCATTTGGTTAAGGTGATAGAGTTAGGAAGAGCCACCACGACTCCTAACAATCTTCCTTGGGAGAATATCAGAAGAATTCATCTCCAGAACACCCCCTATAAAGAACTGTCTCATACAAATGCCAACCTTTTGTTGAATTCTAATTAAAGTCTTGCAAAGGCTTTTTCAACGATTAGTGATCTCAAAGTAGTAATTGCTATTGATGAAGGGTACTCTTCTACCTGCTCCAGCCGAGGTCAGTTTTAGAGCAGCTAAGTGGGCCTACGTTTGTTTTTGCCTCCTGTTCTACACAGTCCACACTAATGCTGAAACATAATCTTACAAGTTTGCTAGTGTAATAGGTGATGAAGATTTGATTGGATAATTCTCTAAATCACAAGAGATATTTTCCTTGTTAAGTAGTTGCTACTAAGTTAGAATCTTTGTACTTAACTGGGAGTGGAAACTCTAAATAAACATGCTCTAGAGTGAAGACTCTCTCCTCCTGAAAAAATAAAAGTAAATATCCTTGTCAGAAAGAGAAGTTGGTGACATCTGGTTGCTAGGAATATATCAAATCTCCCATCTGTTGAAAGGATTCTGAGTTCCCACTTCGCATCCTGATTGTCACTGTAACTATGTCTGGATGACAATGCCCTGAGCATTATAAGCAACCTGCCCATGGGTTCAGTAAATGGCATCATTCCACTGCACTAATTAAAAATGAGTATTTCTTGCTTAGTTAACTAAGAGCTAACCCTTTATTTCACAAGGTTATGATTTAGTATAGTCCAGATGGACAAATTAAAATAATCTAGGCACCTACAAAATATAATCAACTGTGCATTTTTCTGTAATGTTATCTATGATGTCTATACCTTATCTCCTTTTTCATATAACCATAGTGAGGAATTTGGTGGTAATATTGTTGCTAAATTTTCAGTGATATACAAAACAGTGTTTAAGAATGTTTAAGAAGATTGTCCCTTTGTTTTTAAAGTGTAACTTTGTTATTCAGTTTTATCCTCTTTGTACTCTGACAAAGAATTCTTTTCAGATGTAAGATATTTACTTCACTTGCTTAGAAAAGTCTAAATCTTGACAAAAACAATGAACAGTAACAGTATCCTCCCCTCCTCAGATACATGGAAGCCTGTTGATGTATTTGACTTATCAAAGGTTAATTAACTTTGAGGAACAGTTTACACTAATTGGAGACATTCCATTTTATTAGTTTTCCAGAACTAAATATTTAAGAAGTAAACAGATTTTAAGACTGAGTAATATCTAGATGCAAGCATCTATGAAAAGACTCCATATATATTTAATTAGATTGACCTTAAGGATGCCTGTAATGTTTATTTCAATAAGCAGCTCATGCTTTGATCACTTCTAGAATATTTGTATGAACTGAAACATCTTTAAGGTGCAACTAGCATTGAGAATATTATTAAACTTCACTGCCAATTTTTCATTAGCACCCACAAAATATTAATAGTTTTTCTTGTTGTTGCACAGTCAATAATCAGAGAAGTAAAGGAAACAGAAAGTCAGGATTCATAGACTGTTTATGAAGCAGAAGAAGAGATATTATTAGAATGACATCTTGCCTCATTTAATTCACAGGGATTTTTTTTTTAAATTTTTTACGTATTTACATTTCAAAGGTTACCTTCCTGTTTTCCCCTTCTCAAACCCGGTAGCCCATCCACCCTCCATCAACTGCCTGAGCATTCCCCTCTTTTGGGTCATCGAGCCTCCACGGGACCAACGACCTCCCCTCCCACTCTTGCCAGATAATATGATCCTCTGCTACGTATGCAGCTGGAGCCATTTTTAAGTGTTGTAAGTTATGCCAATACAAAGCTTCCATACCTTGTAAAAACAGCATAGAATTAATGATTTGTACCTAACATTTATGCAGGAGTTGTTGATGAAAAGCACAGTTCTTGCCTCAAAGGAAAATAAAAGGCAGTTTTTTTTTGTGCCAAGCATGAGCAACCATGGTCCAAAAACCACAAATTTATATTGCCTTGAATGAAGT
This sequence comes from Rattus rattus, assembly GCF_011064425.1. NCBI lineage: Eukaryota > Metazoa > Chordata > Mammalia > Rodentia > Muridae > Rattus > Rattus rattus. The sequence continues at coordinate 181,835,546 of NC_046157.1, forward strand.
TGCTAAGTGAATACATATAGCCACAGAACAAAGTTGATGGATTACTGAATATACTGGCAGTATTGATATGTAACCCAGATCTCAGAAATATCATCTGTGGGTTTTAGGTGCTGTCACATCACACTCTTAGCTTCTGAGTTGATAGAAAAGAGTGACCTGCTAAGAAACCTGTATCTAATTCTTGGAAAGATACTAGGTTAGTTGTAGAGTTTGGTAATCAGTGTGCGCTAAGGGGATTAAAGATATCCCACTAGAACTTTAGATTTGGATGTGCACCATTCTGCCTTCCCACAACATAAAGTAATCAGTTATTTGGTCTGCAGGAGCCTCAGCATAGACATTGATTCTTTGAAGAAGTTCCCCTAATTCAAGTGCACAGCACTATCTTGTTTATGCTTCATGTTTGGTGGGAAGCATTCATGACTTAAGTTTTCTTCTTACCACTCTAAGAACTATAGTTTATATTTAGAACTTTGGGTGGGGCCAACAGTCAAAGATACTGTTGAGAAAACTGCTTTCTGTGGTTCATGGAAATGTGTTTACATCCTTCTTAATCTTTTTCATCTGATGTCACGGGTTGGAGGACAACCCGTGGTAATCAGTGTTCTCCTCTTTATCCTGAATTTCTAGGAATTGAACTTAGCCATTAGACCTGGTGGCAGGCACTTTATTATCTGAGTCATCTTGACAGAATATTTTCTTTTCCACAGCGTTTATAAATTACATAAAATGGAGAGGGCTTTGTGTCTCAGGCCATCTGCTTTAGGGTTAAACTCCATGTAACTACATTCTTTAGTGACTACGTCTTCCCTGAAGTAGCTTGAGATCATTTAAAATATGAAATTTTTGCTAAAATAAAATTGACTGAAAAGGTTTTGAAACTCTTAGCCTTATAAATAAGATGTATTTTCCTTTGTTTACACTCTGAACTTTAACTGATGAAGGGGACTAAGGTCACTAGAGGACAGGCATAAAGAAAAAACAAGGATATCCAAGAATATTCTGCCAAAATGGAGCTCCAGGGACCTAGCTTTTTACTTCCTGGAAGGTCTGCAACTACAGAGTAACCTTAACCTTAAAGGCATCTCCTGAGAGACAGCAACCTTACTCTCATTTGCTAAGGCCCTTTGAAGATGTTCTGAGCCCAAACTCTTCTGGCTTGCAAGCATCCCTTTTCTGTTTGTCTTCTATGGAAATTAGCATAGCCACCTACAAACTTGCTGCCTCTCAGGTCCTTAACTCTTAGATCAATTTGGCTTCAGGTAGAGTAATTGGACTTCTTTGTTCCTTCCCACACTCATCCCTTCCTTGTACTTTTGTATGGTTTACATGTGATGGATGGTGAGTAGGAGTTTATTGTATTGCACTAACTCAGTTGATTTCTTTTAGGTTGCTGCCCAAACTTTTCTTCTCTTCAATCATTTGGGTATAGAATTGCAGCAGATACCACAAACGAAAGGTTACAATAATCCTGTGTGGCATAAAATGAATGGTTTGTGGGTTTAAGCATACATACATACGTGTATGTATGAATGTGTGTGAACTCCACCTGTCTTTTCAGCCAGTCTTTAATGCTGTCACTTTTGAGCTGACTTGTGTTTTCTCTTAGGGCTTTCAATACCACTTATTCTGGCTTGAGATTCTCACAGAGAACCCTGGGGGGTTCTATGCAGCAAACAAAACCATCAGTAGAGTGCTAAGTGGGCTAATATTCCTGCTGTCAGATTGAGTTGAATTGTTTTTACAAAACTAGTTCTAGTCATCACTTTGTTTCTTCATTCTGGGACAGATCACTTGTGATTTTTCAGTGAATGTAAACGCTACACTACATAAAATGTCAACAAAAACAACCTCTGCCTTAAGGACATAGTGTCCATTTGAAGAGATGAATGTAAGGTATAATCATGATTTAAATATGTTGAACAGAGCATGGAGTTTCTATTAGGGCTTTGTGGAAATACAAGGGATGATGTGCAGTAGAAAATTCACTAGGGAGAACAGTAAAGGATCTACTGTGTGTTGTGTAATGTCCTGGCCAAGCATTATGGAGAAATTCTTTCTATTGGTGACATTCTGAGATATTAATTTAGGTACTCCAGTCACATGTATTACAAATGAAACAAATAAGAAAGGAGGAGGGATAGTGTGAGACAAAGAACAGGAGAATGAGGTAGCAGATGAGAAGAGATGATAGAAAATGACAGAAAGGGATTGGAGAAAAACAAGTCCCTCTCCGTGTTAGGCAAATGAAACACTTTGGTATGTCCTCTTGTCTCTCAGATAAGGCACTATGGTCTTTCCCTACTCGCTCTGTTAGGTTCACAATTTCGTAGCAATTTTTATATTACTGGACACCGAGCCTCCCTTAAACCTCTAAACTTGCAGTAGGTAAACACTGCCTTGTACTTAAGAGTCACCTACCCATCGTTAGGTTGATTCTTTCTCAAACTTACTGGGGTTGGAGATGCCTTGTATTCACTTCTGTAAAGCCTACTTGCATGGGCGAAGAATCTAACATTTGGGTTTTGTGATTGGTTTGCAAAGAAATGACACTTAATTTTTAACTCCAATTTGTAATTTTGTCTGCCTCAGAGGTAAAATCCCATTCCAGTCTCCAATCATTTCACATCTTCTCAAATCACTCTAGTTCAGATTATAATCTCATTTCTTCATACCGTAAAGAGTAATATCCACACATTGCCCTATCTCTCTTAAATTCAAGCTACCCTTTCTTGTGGTAACCTCAAAGTTACAAAAAAGACATTGAATACTGTGAAAGCATTTCTAAAAATGTGCTCACAAAGTTGTAGAGCTCTAAATGCCTTGGGAAGAAGTTTGCTTGTCAAACAAATGTATCAAAAGCATTAGAAATAAAAACAACCTCTGAAAAACTGGTTGAAAACATTTTAGTGCCATTCAAAACTACCATTTTAAAGATCAAGAAAGAAAGAAAGAAAGGAAGGAAGAAAGAAAGAAAGAGAAAAGAGAAAGTTTTTAAAGATAGAGATCCTTAATGAGTACTTTAAATTTCTTGAATAAAAAAATATTTTGTTGGTAGTCCTAAAAATCATTGTAATTTTTAAAAGCTACCCTATCCAACTAGCCTGGATTCCCAAGTATTATTTGAGGGTTTCAATTCTGCAAAAGTCTTTCAGACTCTTTTGTTATTTTTCTGATTAACACTCTCCATTATTCAACTAACTATTGTACAAATTGTTTGTAATAGTATTTCTCATTCATTAAAAAAGATCTAATTTCCGGTGGTTGTGGTACATGCCTTAAATCCCAGCACTCAGGAATCAGACAGATGGATCTCTGAGTTCAAGGGTAGTCTGGTCTCTATAATAAGTTCCAGGAAGCAAGGGATATACAGAGAAGCACTGTCTCAAAAACAAAGCTAAAACAAAAACAAATAAAGCAATAAGGGCAGTAAACGAAAAATTTCTCCCAGATAGCCATTTTTTGATTTAAATATTTTAAAAACATGTTTTTTTCTCTTTTTTGCAGTTTAATCATCAATATACTGTGAATAAATTAATACCTCAATAACCTCTGTTATCTTTTATCCTTTCCTTCTGAACCGTATCTTGCAGTGATTCTACCATTGAAGAAATTATTCCTCTGACATCAATTTTCAATAGCTCTCCAGACAGGGATGGATCCTTATGGATATTTTTGTCAACTGATGATGAAGTGTTGAGTAGCCGAATCTTATACAGGTATACATAGGTTCTCTGTTTTCATGAATGCCAAAGTCATGACCTATCTTGACTGCAGAGTTTCAGAGAACTCGTCCATATGGCTCTGAAATTCTTTCTTTCTCTACCGTCTTAAATGTGAGGGGGTCTTGATAAAGCTATCCTGTTTAAAGTTGGGTGCTCAATCAGAATGTAATGCTTTATTGTTCTTAATATTGACTTTCTCTTCTGAACCAAACACCATGGAATTCAATATTACCCATTACAGGCATAAATAACCACGAAAGCTCTGTTAGATTCACAACAACTCTGTATATTCAACTACATGAACTTGTGCTTTGAAAAAGGCCTTAAGCCACCCAATAGGTTTTGGGGTTCCATATATAGATTAGTGGGTGTTTTTTAAATTCTGTAAAGTATGGTATTTGTATTTTAATAAGAATCAGCATGCATCAGTAAATTGTTCAATGTAGGCTGGATGTTTTAATGATTTGCTGGTTCTTGCAATCCACAAACACTAGGCATTATGTCAATTGTTTGGGACTGCTTTCACTTTCACATCAATGCTTCATTTTTCCCTAATGTTTTAACTAGTAAGTATTTGGTTTTATATGTTTGGACCTGTTGATGCAAAGGTTTACAGCATTGATTTCTTTTTCTTTTAAGAATCTGAATTGCTGCGAACATTTCCCATTAACTCCTATAAAGAAGTCATACAATATATTGAGCTAACCAACTCTAGAATCTGAGATGACTTCTGATTGTGCTGTAATTTGAAACTTTTTTGTAGTGAAGATAAGCTTGTCTTCCCGCAAAGAGAAAACAAGAGCCAAACCTCTAAATCAATAATACTAACCTAATGACCTACCTTCTTTCCACCTGTGAGCTCAATTGCATGTGCAACTACTGAAGCTGAGCAATGATTATGCCCCCAGGCCAATCATTCCCACGGCTATCTTCAGTAAAGTATATCCTGCCTTTGAAGTATCTCTGGTTAGTTCATATATCAGAGTGAGAAATAACATTAGGAGAGGTGGACTCTTCACTCCCTGAGGGAGGTTTTGAATTGAAAATATGACAATCATTTTTGAGGACTGTTGAAATGACTCTCTAGAGACCTTTGTAGATCTTTAAGGAGCAAAGCATAATCATAACATATAAAAAGTAAGCGGGGCTATGTGAAGAAAACATTAAACACTAAGAATAAGAGTGCCAGCTCTATAGTCACAAGCTATTTTTGTCTTGCCATATTAAATTATAGAGTTTTAGTAGTTTCTTTTCAAAGAGTTTATATTATATAATAATTTATCTGTAGTGAACTGAATGTTTTAAGATGCATACTTCAATATATTTTGATTCATCAAAAGTATCCCTTTATTTGGTAATAAATATAGTATCACCTCCAAAAGTTTCCCCTGTCTCTTATATTTACTCTGTAGGATCAGGAAGCTTCAATAGGCTTTATGAACATGTCTCCTCAAAAATACTATTAGGAATAAATAGTTACTGATGATATTTTATATATATGATTTATATGCAAGGGCACCTGTATGTTACTCACATGTGGATGACAGAAAACAATTCTGTCATTCTCTTGTACCTTTTCATGGGTTCTTGGAACTGATCTTGGGTTATCAGTTTCTATAGTAAGCACTTACTTCACTGAGCTATCTCACAGGCCCTCTCTCCACTTTTCACTGTTTCTTTTCATTAAATCATTCTGAGAGCTATTTGTAGGTTTTTGAAAACAAGTCCTTTATCAGATATATGCCTTGCAAATATTTTTTAACAATCTGTAAATTTTCCTTTCATCTCTTAAAAATTCCCATTAAAGAGTAGTAGCTAGGAAATACCTATACGGTAGCTAAATTGAGTCTGTCTGTCTCTGTCTCTCCTTTCTCTGTGTCTCTGTCTCTCCTTTCTCTGTGTCTCTGTCTCTGTCTCTGAGTCTCTGTCTCTACCCCCCTCCCATGTTTTTTTATGGCATTTTGTAAAACCTTTTTCCTGCTCCTTCACAATGTGAAAGGTTAACGGTAATGGAGCACTTTTTGGCAGGATAAAATTTTAAGGCAGCAGAGCAATTGAAGTCATTCATATCTGGATTTGTAGTGAGCACAGAAGAGAAATGTGAAAAGTGTAGTTTAGTGAGGAAAAGAACATGAGAGGGTTTAGATTTTCTGACATGGAAAGCACAGAGGAAACCGTTGTAATTGTTAAGTAGATTAGTGGAATTAAGAAAAATCATGTATTTTGCACTGGAAAGGTTCCTGTAGAGTAAGAGCCCCATTATTCAAAGACTCCTGCTTGTAAACACGAAAATTGATTAGATAAGAGGGAGAAGGAACAAAGTAAAGTGATAGAAGAGTTTCCATTCTGGGAAACATCTAGAGGGATATTTTCCCAGATTCAACCACCAAGATGCATGGAGGCCACAACAACTGTGGTAGAGAGCAGGTAGACGGAATATCAAGCCATTAGCAAAGCTCGGCAACATCATTTATATGGTGTGCTTTTGCAGTAAATGAATGGCAAGAGTTACAGGCTCAAAGTATTGTGTTTGCAGGTCAAACAATTAGCAAAGGGTGAACTTATCCTGATTAATATTGATTGGAGACTTGATGGCATTTAGAAGCACCCAGAAGACCTGATTCAGAGCATCTATGTGCGAGTTTTCCCAGAGAAGTTTTACATAGGTGGAACATTCACTCTGAATCCACCCAGTGTCAGCTAAAACTCTATACGAATTATTCTGACTCTCAATTATTTTTTAAATTATTGAATGCTATGTCAATATGTAAGCACACCCTTTAAACCACCACCGGCTGAAGCTGGTCTTCGACAACAATAAGGAAAGAATGCCCAAATATACATGGAAGTTGAACAATGCTCTACTCAATGATAACCTGGTCAAGGAAGAAATAAAGAAAGAAATTAAAGACTTAGAATTTAATGAAAATGCAGGTACAACATATGCAAACTTATGGGACACAATGAAAGCTGTGCTAAGAGGAAAACTCATAGCTCCGAGTGGCTGCAGAAAGAAAGAGGAGAGAGCATATATTGGCAGCTTGACAGCACACCTAAAAGCTCTAGAACAAAAAGAAGCAAAGACACCCAGGAGGAGTAGAAGGCAGGAAATAATCAAACTCAGAGCTGAAATCAACCAAGTAGAAACAAAAAGGACTATACAAAGAATCAACAGAAACAAAAGCTGGTTCTTTGAGAAAATCAACAAGATAGATAAACCCTTAGCCAGACTAACTAGAGGACACAGAGAGTGTGTCCAAATAAACAAAATCAGAAATGAAAAGTGAGACATAACAACAGAGCCAGAGGAAATTGAAAAAATCATCAGATCCTACTACAAAAGCCTATATTCAACAAAACTTGAAAATCTGGAGGAAATGGACAATTTCTCAGACAGATACGGGGTACCCAAGTTAAATCAGTAACAAATAAACCATTTAAACAACCCCATAACTCATAAAGAAATAGAAGCAGTTATTAAAAGTCTCTCAACCAAAAATAGCCGACGTCCAGACAGTTTAGTGCAGAATTCTATCAGACCTTCATAGAAGACCTCATACCAATACTATCAAAACTATTTCACAAAATTGAAACAAATGGAGCACTACCAAATTCCTTCTATGAAGCCACAATTACTCTTATACCTCAACCACACAAAGACCCAACAAAAAAGAGAACTTCAGACCAATTTCCCTTATGAATATTGATGCAAAGATACTCAATAAAATTCTTGCAAACTGAATCCAAGAGGTCAAAACAATCATCCATCATGAGCAAGTAGGCTTCATTCCAGGGACGCAGATATGGTTTAATATACGGAAAACCATCAAGGTAATCCACTATATAAACAAACTGAAAGATAAAAACCACATGACCATTTCATTAGATGCTGAGAAAGCATTTGACAAAATTCAACACCCCTTCATGATAAAAGTCCTGGAAAGAACAGGAATTCAAGGCCCATACCTAAATGTAGTAAAAGCCATATACAGCAAACCGATAGCTAATATTAAACTAAATGGAGAGAAACTTGAAGCAATCCCACAAAAATCAGGGACTAGACAAGGCTGTCCACTCTCTCTCTACTTATTCAATATAGTTCTCGAAGTCCTAGCAAGAGCAATCAGACAACAAAAGGAAATAAAAGGGATACAGATTGGAAAGAAAGAAGTCAAAATATCACTATTTGCAGACGATATGATTATATACTTAAGTGATCCCAAAAGTTCCACCAGAGAACTGCTAAATCTGATAAACACCTTCAGCAAAGTGGCTGGGTATAAAATTAACTCAAATAATCAGTATCCTTCCTCTACACAAAAGAGAAACAAGCCAAGAAAGAAATTAGGGAAACGACACCCTTCATAATAGTCCCAAATAATATAAAATACCTCAGTGTGACTTTAACCAAGCAAGCGAAAGATCTGTACGATAAGAACTTCAAGCCTCTGAAGAAAGAAATTGAAGAAGATCTCAGAAGATGGAAAGATCTCCTATGCTCACGGATTGGCAGGATTAATATAGTAAAAATGGACATTTAACCAAAAGTGATCTAAAGATTCAATGCAACCCCCATCAAAATACCAATCCAATTCTTCAGAGAGTTAGACAGAACAATTTGCAAATTCATCTGGAATAACAAAAAACCCAGTATAGCTGAAACTATCCTCAACAATAAAAGGACTCTGGGGGAATAACTATCTCTGAACTCCAGCAGTATTACAGAGCAATAGTGATAAAAAAAAAAACTGTATGGTATTGGTACAGAGACAAAGAGATAAACCAGTGGAATAGAATTGAAGACCCAGAAATGAACCCACACACCTATGGTCACTTGATTTGTGACAAACGAGCCAAAACCATCCAATGGAAAAAAGATAGCATTTTCAGCAAATGGTGCTGCTTCAACTGGAGGTCAGCATGTACAAGAATGCAGATAGATCCATGCTTATCACCCTGTACAAAGCTTAAGTCCAAGTGAATCCACGACCTCCACATCAAACCAGATACACTCAAACTAATAGAAGAAAAAGTGGGGAAGCATCTCGAACACATGGGCACTGGAGAAAATTTCCTGAACAAAACACCAATGGCGTATACTCTAAGATCAAGAATGGACAAATGGGATCTCATAAAACTGCAAAGTTTCTGTAAATCAAAGAACACTGTGGTTAGGACAAATCTGCAAGCAACGGATTGGGAAAAGATCTTTACCAATCCTACAACCGATAGAGAGCATATATCCAAAATATACAAAGAACTCACGAAGTTAGATTGCAGGGAGACAAATAATCCTATTAAAAATGTGGTTGACAGTAAATGCTGGCAAGGATGTGGAGAAAGAGGAACACTCCTCCATTGTTGTTGGGATTGCAGACTGGTACAACCATTCTGGAAATCAGTCTGGAGGTTCCTCAGAAAATTGGGCATTGAACTACATGAGGACCCAGCTATACCTCTCTTGGGCATATACCCAAAAGATCCTCCAACAAATAACAAAGACACATGATCCACTATATTCATAGAAGCCTTATTTATAATAGCCAGAAGCTGGAAAGAACCGAGATGCCCTTCAACATAGAATGGATACAGAAAATGTGGTATATCTACACAATGGAATATTACTCAGCTATCAAAAACAATGACTTTTGAAATTCATAGGCAAATGGATGGAACTGGAAAATATCATCCTGAGTGAGGTAACCCAATCACAGAAAAACACACATGGTATGCACTCATGGATAAGTGGATATTAGCCCAAATGTTTGAATTGCCCTACATGCACAGAACACATGAAACTCAAGAGGGATGACCAAAATGTGCTTCACTCCTTCCTTAAAAGGGGACCAAGAATACCCTTGGCATGGAATATGGAGGCAAAGTTTAGAACAGAGACAGAAGGAACACCCATTCAGAGCCTGCCCCACATGTGGCCCATACATATACAGCCGCCCAATTAGACAAGATGGATGAAGCAAAGAAGTGCAGGCCAACAGGAACTGGATATAGATCTCTCCTGAGAGACATAGCCAGAATACAGCAAATATATAGGCGTATGCCAGCAGCAAACCACTGAACTGAGAACGGGACCCCCGTTGAAGGAATCTGAGAAAGGACTGGAAGAGCTTGAAGTGGCTTGAGACTCCATATGAACAACAATGCCAACCAACCAGAGCTTCCAGGGACTAAGCCACTACCCAAAGAGTATATGTGGACTGACCCTGGGCTCCAACTGCGTATGTAGCAATGAACAGCCTAGTAAGGGCACCAGTGGAAGGGGAAGCCCTTGGTCCTGCCAAGACTGAACCCCCAGTGAACGTGATTTTTGGGGGGAGGGCACTAATGCGGGAGGATGGGGAGGGGAACACTCATATAGAAGGGGAGGGGTAGAGGTTAGCGGGATGTTGGCCTGGAAATCAGGAAAGGGAATAACAATTGAAATGTAAATAAGAAATATCCAATTTAATAAAGATGGAGAAAAAAAAGAATACCCTTTAAATTTATTAATATACACACTTTGTGTCATGTACTTTGTCTTCTTAATTATATATAATCATAGAGTAATATATAATTTATTAATATATTAATAATCATATATAAATATATAACTAATTATAATTAATAGTTATGTGTATGTTGTATATTCCTCTGTGTGCTATATATTACTCCATATGACATTTTATATACACATATATATTTATGTATATATATGGCTGTGTTTGTTTATGTGTGTGTAGTTATGTATGTATATATCCTTTACATTATGAGTATCACATGTGTGCTTCTCAACTGTCACTTTCCATGTTCTGGCTCAGTCTACCATTTTCCATGAAATCAACAGGAAATAGGTTTCTTCTCAGTCCCAGTTCCTTAATTTGTTGGTCTCTAGTATGAAACTATACTTTCACTGTGATCTTTATTCAGGAGCACATAATTATAATCATCCACCTGTTCCATTAAATGAATTATCTTAGTGGATAAATGAATAATTGGCTCATGATTAACAAGGACTATGATGTCATATGCTTATTTTTTTTTAATTGGCAGAAGCTGGGACACAGCATAACCGTGAAATTATTGACTCAGTCAGTTATTATGCTAGATGGATTTTACTTAATGTTATTACCTCACAGAGATATTATAAAATGTTACTTATTGTGACTTCCTGAATATAATGTATTTTAATGCACATTTACACAGAAAACAACTATCAACACATAAACATATGCACACATTTTATAATTAGCTAGACAAACCTACATCCACAATATCTTTTATTCAAATGTTACTCTTTTGTAAATTATCAGACTATATATATATATATATATATATATATATATATATATAGAACTTGTGCCAAGTACCCAAACAAGGAACAGTACACAAATGTATGAAGTAAGAGACTTATGTTTAAATAATGGCAAATATAAATTCAGTTAGAAGTAATTTTTAGTCATTCCTTCAACCAAAGTTTAGGCTTATTGAACTAAGAAGATATTTCTTATGATGTAGAAAAATACATATCACTAATAATTATATATCACTTTACCCAGCACTCTCTCATGAGTAATAGCCCTTGAATAACTTCAGTATAATTATAAATTTAATCAGAAACCTCTTTTAGTCAACCTTTCAGCTGGCATAAATATTGTATCCATTTAACACATAAATTAAGGGGGAGCTATCATGCAAATACACATGATATAGTGCCTTGCCATCCTAAAGCAGATGCTTACATCCCAAAACCTGAATATACCATTATAGAGATGCCATTCAGAATAGGAATTGTCTCTCAGACAGTAAGTCATCACTATAGTTTGATTTTTGTAAGGACTGTATAAAATACATATAAAACAAAAATTTTAGACCAGATGTGCATTGATCTTGATCAGGATAAGCTTTAACTATTAACAACAAAGCGAATGCTGTCAAAGGGTTGTCAGGAGAAGAAAGATCACAATGGCTCAAAGGAACAAAGAGACAATTTAGATTTGGACAATTGTGAAAAGGTCCTGGAGGAGAGTGACAGGACGGCAGCTTGATGAATAAATAAAGTGAGTCAGGAAAACTAAAGTCAAATGCATTAAAAATGATGAAGAAGGGATAGTTTGATCAAAGCTCTTATGAAGTCATGTTCAAAGAAACTTAGGTCTAAGATTTCAACCCAGAGCTATGAGTGATAAAGCCATGTGCTCCACCCTCAGCCTACATACACCTCACCACTAAAAACCCTGTGATACTCCCTTAGATCATTGCTTCAACCCACTAGGAGTTTCTCATTATAAAACAAACACAGCAAGTCACATAATTTTAGCTTTCATCCTAAAAATGCTGTTAACTTATGAACTTACTTTGTAAGACACATTATATTGATCATCTTGAACACAGTCACATTGAATACTCACAGTAATCCTGTGTAATGATGTATACTCTTGCAATTTACAGGAAGGCCATAATCAGTAACTTTTAAAGGACATTACTTTGAGACTGTGTAATAGTACAAAATAGCAGATTCAACTGTTCATGGTGAGTTCTGATGTTATTTTCATTAAGAGATTCACAACTTGATTTTTTTTTACTTTTTTTTATTTTGGTTTATGTATGTGTATGCATATGTTTTCTATTTGTGTGTGTGTGTGTGTGTGTGTGTGCACGTGCACGCGCGTGCCATGATGTATATGTATGTAAGTCATAGGCTAATTTGTAGGAGTTAGTTTGCTATGCTTGAGACAGTTATGATCTCCAAGACTTTTAGCAAAAATTCCCTTTATCTGTTGATGGGACCAATTAAGATATTCTTAATTCTATTTATATGGTATGTGTATATATTTGTCTAGGTTGAACCAACTTTGCATGACACAGATAAAACCATTATATATTCACCATCATATATTATCTTCTTAATGTATTCTTGAATTTGCTTAGAAGTATTCTGAGGTTAAGTTTTTCATCAAGAAAGTAAATCTGAAGTACACTTACTTTGTTTGCTGTGTCTTTTTATTATTTGGATCAGGAAAGGTTACACAAGAACTAGGAGACTTTGGGAGCTATTGGTGAAGATGAATAATATAGTTTGTATGAGAGAAACACACAAACAAGTATTGTAAGAGATCTGGGACAGGGTGTTAAGGTTTTGTCCTTGCAAACTTTATGAACCCCAGTATCTTAGTGGTGATATTTTACCTGTATTTGATGTAATATGCCACAGTGCACAAGGAAATAGTTCCTTATAAAGGAGGCTTGTGAGAGCTTGCCCATGCTTCTGCTCTGAGAAGAGTGCTATGTTCTGCAGTGAGATGTCACTTATGAGGAAAACATTGTCACCAGATGCAGTATATTTTATATTCTTTGTCTTTTGAAACTTTAATAAAAACAATAAGTAAATATTGTTGTGCCATTGTCTATTTGTTATAAATTTTAAATGCTTCAAATCTACCAGATTTAGACTAAACTATAGGAACAGTGTTAAAGTATAGGCAACCCTTTTGTCAAGGGTCTTGTTGTCTAGTCTTAAAATAAGCATTAAAATGTCGTGTCATATGCTAGATAGAGGACCCTGAGAAGGAAAAACCATATTTTTAAGAGGAGGGGGATAATGAAATGTACATAGCATGAAATCAGGCAAGTAGAAGGCAGTCTTCTTGCATTGAGGAAAGGGATCTATAAAAAGGGCAAAGAAGGGAAAGGTACACACAAAACAAAGCACATTGGCATATTTATGAAATTTTTATAATGAATCCTATTCCTGTCTATGCTGAGCAGGACACTGAAAATCTTCCTCTGTCCTCCTCACATACACTAGCAACAGAGAACACAGACAAAGTTACTTACTCATGCAAATGGAAAGAAAATACTACAGAAAGAAGTCCATCACACCCTATATATGAAGCCATTAAGCATACATGAAAGAATTTGCTTAGTCAGGCTTTTCTGACACAAATGAAGTTCAGACTCAGCCCTACAAAAGGAGAGTCAAATAGGTCATCGTTCAAGAAGGGATTTGAATTTTGTTTTCTCAAGAAGCCTTGCAGAGTTCCTGGTTGAAACTCATATATGCAGGCAACATCTGTGTCACAATATTTTACAGGAGTCATTGTTGTAGTCCTCTTTTCCCTCAGAATCGGTAGCAGAATGCTTTGTGATGTCTCTTTCTTTCCACTATCACAAGTAAGCAATAACATGAATATTTTATCTGAATTTGTAAATTATAATATATAGGGTATTTATTATTGATCTTAAAAATACAAACCAAACAAACAAACAAAAAATCATCTGACAAGCAACCAAGTCCCTTTCCGTCTTCTGCTCCCTATCTCATTTTCTACTTTAAGATTTCTTGGAAGAATGCAGATTGCAATTAGAATCTTTTAAATCCTATGATCCTTCTTAATTCCATGATGACGCTGTTTTCCTTGGTTAAGCACCTCATCAAGTAACCGCTGTAGTGACTATATTTGGGTGCAAAAATATATTTTGTTTGGGCTAAACACAAAGTAATTTAGCAATTGATTGATTGATGCTTAAATGTTCATGTTAATTCAATGAAATGCTATTTGTTTTTGTTGTTACTACAAATTTTACACTTCATCACACTGATTAATTTAGAAGCTTGGTGATGTCAGTAGATTTATACCTAAAATGAAAGCCATGATGCATGCTAATGAAATTTAGTTCTTCTGAATTGAATACATATTTCAAATTATGAATAACTCAAGGTCTTAATTATTTTAAATTATCAACTTAACAGCATGTATAAGACTTCACTTTTATGGGTTTGTTCTTATAAATATTTTTTATTCATTGAGAATATCTTACATGTATATACACATATAATGTATCATGATCATAACCACCACCCATTTCCCCTTCCAATTCCACCCAGAAATTTCCGCAAACACATCTTCCTTCCAATTTCATGCCTTCCTTTTAAAAACTTATCCTACTGGGATTATTCAATGCTGCTCTCATGTGCATGTGTGTGGGACCATCCTTTGGATCACAGGCAGCCTACCAGTAACCTCAAATACAAAGAATAATAACTATCATCAGCTACTAACTGAACTACAGCCAAGAATGGGGCATCATGAGCTTTTCTCCCATCCATGCTCAAATTTTGACTCCTTTGATGTTGTCCAAGTTTTATGCAGGCGATCTCAGCTGGCATAGGTTCATGAATAGAACATCTGTTCATGTCCCCAAAACAAACCTTCACAGTACATCTCCCCATTTTGCTGCTCTTACATTATTTTCAGCCATCATCTGCATTGTCTCTTGAACCCCCTGGGAAGGGGCTGTTGCTATGGATGGACCATTTAGGAAAGAACACTCATAGACACTTATTCTTAGTACTTTCACCAGCTATAAATATTTGCAGTTTAATCATTACAAAAAGATGTATGTCTGACCAAGACTGACAGCAGCCAAGACCTCTAGGTATAAACATAAATATTTAAAGGGCACTTTCACAGTAGGATCATTTAGCAAAATAGCAATAATAGGTTCCCCTCTATCTTTAACTTAAAATAAATAAAGTTAAATAAAAAAAAACGCTCTAGACTGATTTCCAAATAAGCTATACGAGATTGCATTAATACCAACAATGTGTAGAAAATTCCCTTTTTCTATATCCATGCCAAAATTGGTGTGAACATTTGGTATCATTTGTAACTGACTATCTCATCTCATTTTAATTTGTGTTTCCATGATGGCTAGGGATATTGATCAGTTTTGAAAGTTTAGTCACAATTTGTGACTAAATTGAACACTCTGTTTAGTTTCATGATCTGCTTTTTGGTTGAGTTGTGTTTTCTTGACACTTAATTTTGAGTTCTTTGTGTATCCCAGAGACAATTAAACTCAGATATCTAACTTGCATTTCTACCATTTCTGAACTGCGCACCAGGTGCTCTCTCTCTCTCTCTCTCTCTCTCTCTCTCTCTCTCTCTCTCTCTCTCTCTCTCTCTCTCTCTCTCTCTCTAGTTAGGGGAAAGGATTTTTTTTTCTTTTTTGGATTTTTAAAATTTACATTCCAAATGATATAGCCTTTCCTGGTTTCCCATCCATAAACAGCATATACAAAACTCCCTCTCCTTCTTCAAAGAGGGTGTTCTTCCTCCCAACAACTCACCTGCCCTGGCCTCCCTATCCTGTCATTCCCCTATAGTGGGGGGTCTGGCCTGAGAAGGAAAAAGGACTTCTCATACCATTGGTGCCCAACAAGGCAATCTCTGCTACATAGGCAGCTGGAGCCATGGGTCTGTCCATGTGTACTTTTGTTTTAGGATGAAATGTTCTATAGATTGTTGTTAGTGGTGGAATTAATTATGTTTGTGTGTCTCTCCTCTTTTGGGTTTGTTGCAAGTAGATTACTTTCTTGCTTTTTTAGGGTGTAGTTTTTCCTCCTTGTGTTACAATTTTCCATCTATTATCCTCTGTAGGGCTTGATTTGTGGAAAGTTATTGTGTAAATTTTGTTTTGTTATGGAATATCTTGGTTTTGCCATGTATATTTATTGAGAGTTTTGCAGGATATAGTAGCCTAGCCTGGCATTTGTGTTCTCTTAGAGTCTGTATGACTTCTGCCCAGGATCTTCTGGCTTTTATAGTCTCTGGTGAGAAGTCTGATAGGTCTACCTTTCTATGTTACTTGACCTTTTTCCCTTTCGGCTTTTAATATTCTTTGTTTGTTTTGTGCATTTTATGTTTTGACTATTATGTGACCGGAGGAATTTCTTTTCTGGTCTAATTTATTTGGAGTTCTGTAGGCTTCTTGTATATTTATGGTCATCTTTTTCTTCAGGTTTGGAAATTTTCTTCTATAAATTTGTTGAAGATATTTACTGGCCCTTTAAGTTTGGAATCTTTGCTCCCTTCTATACCTATTATCCTTAGGTTTTATCTTTTCATTGTGTCCTGGATTTTCTGGATGTTTTGGGTTAGGAGCTTTTTGCATTTCACATTTCATTTGTTGGTTGTGTCAATGTTTTCTATGGTATCTTCTGCTCCTGAGATTGTCTCTTCTATTTCTTGTATTTGGTTGGTGATGCTTGTGTCTCTGACTCCTGATCTCTTTCCTGTTTTCTATTTCCAGGGTTGTCTCCCTTTGTGATTTCTTTAGTGTTTCTATTTCTATTTTTAGATCCTGGATGGTTTTGTTCAATTTCTTTACCTGTTTTGTTTTGTTTTCCTGTAATTTTTAAGGGAATTTTGTGTTTCCTCTTTAAGGGCTTCTACTTGTTTACCTGTGTTATCCTGTATTTAAGGGAGTTATTTATGTCCTTCTTAACATCCTGTATCATCATCATGAGATTTGATTTTAAATCCAAATCTTGCTTTTCTGGTGTGTTGGAATATCCAGTATTTGCTTTGGTGGGAGAACTGGACTATGATGATACCAAGTAGTCTTCGTTTCTGTTGCTAAGGTTCCTGTGCTTGCCTCTCACCATCTGGTTGTCTCAGGTATTAGCTGGTCTTTCTGTCTCTGACTGTGACTTGATCCTACTATAAGCCTCTGTGTCAGTACTCCTAGAGACTGGCAGCATGACCTTGGTTCCTGTGTCCAGAGGGCTCCAGGTGGGCCAGGAATGTGAGCAGAATTGGTGGTCTCCCCTGAGCTCTCAGGATTGCCAGCACTTCTGAGAGTTTGGCTCACTCCCCAGGGGATCTGGGTACAGATTGCTGTGGGATGGGGTCAGCTCTGGGCACAGGTGGAAACCGGAAGGATCCTGTCCTAGACTTCTACTCAGTTCCTGTATCCTGAAGGTTCCAAGTGGGCCTCTTGGGGCAGAAATTGTGGTCTTACCTCTGCTCTCAGGTGTGTCAGAGTTCCTGGAGACTGGTTTTCAGCTCCAGGAGCAGTTGGAGACCAGAAGGAATCTGTCTCTGACTGCTCCTAGGTTCCTGTGTCCAGAGGACTCTAGGCAGCTTCCTCTTGGGCCAGGAATGTGAGCAGAAATGGTGGTCTCCCTGAGCTCTCAGGATTGTTCACACTTCTGAGAGGCTGGCTCTCTTCTCCATGGGATCTGGGTACCTGGAGTTCCTTTAATATATAGGTGTTCCTTCTTTCCAAGAGATTCTACTTGTCAATTGCTGGTCTTATGTCTTGTTCTATTAGCCTTACTCCCTGCTTTTCCTATAGCCCTTTCAAGGTATCTGGTCTCTTGCTCATGTGCATGATCAGTTTAGAGTTGAGATTTGCATAGGATATGAAATGGGGGTCAGTTTGACCATTTGTTGAAGATACATCCTCTTTTCCCCAGTGTATACTTTTAGCATCTTTTTCGAAAAATCATTTGAGCATTTTTCCATGGATGTATACTGGGTCCTTTATTCTATTCCAATGATTTTTCTGTCCGTATTGTGTCTACATCATGTTGTTTTACTATATTGTAGCACTCCATATGTTGATACTGCCCATAGTACTCTTATTATTCAGAAATGTTTTTGTTATCCTTGGTCTTTTGTGCTTCATTATAATTTTTGGATTGTTTTAATGTCTCTAAAGAATAACCCCAACTTGTTATTTTGATTGCACTACATTTGTAGATTTCTTTTTGTGGGGTGACAATTTTTAACAGATTAATTCTGATCCACAAGTGTGGGAGGTAGTTCCACTTTAGTATATCCCTTGTTCATTCAGTGTTTTCAAGGTTTTCTTTCAGTCTTTCACTTCCATGGTTAGCTTTATTCCCAGACTTTTTTCACAGTCACATGTGCTCTGGTGTGTGTGTGTGTGTGCGTGTGTGTGTGTGTGTGTGTGTGTGTGTGTGTGTGTGTGTGTGTGTTTGTGTGTTGAATGAAATTGTTTTACTTATTTCTTTTTCAGCCTTTTTGTGTTGCTGTATAAGAAGAGTACTGAATTTTATGTATTAATTTTTGTACCTCACCATTTTATCAACTCTAGAGGGTTTCTCAAGGAGTCTTTAAGATCTCTTAAGTACAGAATCATATCATTTGTAAATAGGAATACTTCAATTTACTTTCCTACTTGTATCCTTTTTCTTCTATTGCCTCCTCTTGTCTTATGGCATTAGCTAAAGATTCAAGTACTATACTGAAAATGAATGGAGAAAGTGAATGTTTGTTTTATTTCTGATCTTAAAAGGAGTGTTTTGAGTTTTTTCTATTGAGAATGATGATGTTATAATACTGTCATAGACGGGCTTTATTGTGTTTAGTTATGCTCTCTGTTGTAGGAATCTGGCTAAAATCTAACACCCAAGACACACCAGGTTTTCTTAACTAGAGCAATCTGACCATCCAGGGATGCTGCACAGACACAGGACTGGTGACTTAACCCTGATTCTTCTGGGTGAGCAGTTTTTAAGTCAAAAAAGAAAATAAAACCATAGGCAATGTGTATAAAATAGCATCACAAGATTGAAATCAACAACCATGCTGGCTTCTTAATAATAGGTTTCCAAATCAGGGGATTTGCAGTTGGTATGTGGAAGGAATTTTAAAAGGGAAGGAAGGAAGAAAGAAAGAAAGAAAGAAAGAAAGAAAGAAAGAAAGAAAGAAAGAAAGAAAGGAGAGAAAAAAGAAAAACAACAACCCCCAAAACAAAAACAAACAAACAAACAAAAAACAGAACACATGTATGCACTTGGCTTAACTTTAAATGGGACTCAAGTATTAGCAAATGGATGACTGGATTAAGTTGGTGGTAATGGAGCCAACCTCAACCTTTCATTCTCCACTCCTAGAATTGCCATGACTTTAATCATGAAGGAACATTAGATGTTGTCAAAAGGTGTCTTATGCATCTATTGAGATGATCACATGATTTCTGACTTTGATATGATGAATTACATTTATTGATTTATGTATGTTGAATCATCCCTGTATTGCTAGATTTGAGACCCTGATATTCCCATGATGCCTTTTTCTATAACCTACCTCTGTCTAATATAAGTAAAATGGGGATCATTTTTGTAGTCTTCCCCAAAAAAGCTACAATTAGAGGAAATAAAATAATTTGAATGGCAC
Source organism: Rattus rattus (assembly GCF_011064425.1). NCBI lineage: Eukaryota > Metazoa > Chordata > Mammalia > Rodentia > Muridae > Rattus > Rattus rattus. The sequence goes on from NC_046157.1 coordinate 181,855,257, forward strand.
CTTGCATTTAACTCAGCATATTAAAAATATTATTACTTATTTCAACATGGTATTGATATTCGAGGTATTTGTATTATATTTTACATTCTTGTATTAAGTCTCTTCAAAATTCTGTTTTCAATATTCAGAGAACATCACAATTTAAGTCAATCATGTGTTAGAGGGGCCTTACAGCCACATGTGACTCATGACAATCCTAAAAGAGAAACATACATGTACACTCTGAGCCACATTCCTTCATACATCAAGAACTACGTAATTATTTTTCTCTTCTTTCTGAAATCCACATACATAAGAATCTCTGTGGACAACAGCAGCAGATTGAATAATTGAAAGAACGCTGTTTATTTTCTCTCTTCTATCAGTCCCTTAGTACCCATGCTGGGGGCAAACTTTAGTTCTTATGTGTACTAGGCAAGCTTTCCATCACTGAGCTAAAACCAGAGCCCAACTGAAGCTTTTTACATGTAAAACATCACAATGTTTCTTATATAAAAATTTGACACTTAACTTATACAAAGTACTATGAAATATGCACTGTGATCCTACTTCTAAGAGGAGGGAGTTGACTATTGACACTAAGTTCTCATGGTGGTATTTAACCCAATCCATGTTTCTTTAAATATATATCAAGGTATGTAATATATAGCAGTCTGGATTCCATGTTTTGATAGGACTCATCTAGAGAGTGACTAGAAAAGAGCCAGGATAAAAAATTGTGAAACAAATGGACACAGGAAGATGAGAAGTGTCAAGAAATGGTGGATTTCTATGCTAACCATCCTCATGGACAAGTCTCTGTTTGTTAGTTCCCAAGATTTATATTTCTAGTTACCTCAAAATTGGAGGCTGAGCTTCAGTCCTTTACTATAGTTGTAGCATTGTAAGGTCAGATCTGTTTGGAGTCAAGTTAACTCCATAAGTTTATGAAGAAATACAAACTATGCCAGTATAATATGCAATATTTTGGGGGTTGTGTATGAATTAATGCATATACATTGACAGAATCTCTTCTTATAACTGAAACAAAGTCAAGATCAAAAGCAAAAGTTTATAATGTATAGCTAATTTTTTGGACTTTCTTAAACCACTGTTTTTTTCTAGATTTTCTGTTTACAGGACTGATTGTTTTATTAATCCACCTCAGGGAAGGCTAGAGAAGGAAATCTGTCTATGCCAAAAAAACGGAAATATGCTTTATGCCTTATCACATGAGTGTCACACAACATCTGACAAGGTTATGTACAGGTCACTGATTTTATTCATGTTTCCTTCTGATGCGATTTAAGGTAGTCATAGAAACACATGTATAAACCTTATTTTATAGGCACAGATCAAAGATCCTGAGATTTATGCATCTTCACAGGGTTAAATATAAAAATACTGTATAGTATTTAAACCTAACTATTTTGAAAGAGAAAACCCATTGATATCGTACTAATTGGTTTTTACACCACTGAAGAGGTGCTGAAATCAGCAGGGAGGAAATTTCTAACAGTAGGTGAGAAAGGGATCATTTTGAGAATCACCATATGTTTTGAGAAACTCAGACATTGCAGCACAATTCCAAATAATCAGAAATCAGTTTTCCTATTCTTAGAATGCATTCATTAAAGCTGCTACACAAGTACTAAAAATATACTTGATAATTCTAAAACACCTAAAGCTGTAACTTCATCTTTGATCTTATAGGCACAGATTCTTTTTCTATTATTTGTATGTAGTTGTAGGTAGTTGACACAGTGCAAAAAGTAGTAACAAAGATAATATCCTGTTGTTACTTGTATATACTTGAGCGACTATCTGTAGCATAATCTGTACTCTATAGACTCATGATACAGAGAATTGGGTCATTAAAAGGGCCTGGAAAATCGGAAGTCTTGAATTGGTGTTTGAGTAATGGCTCAATTTGTGTCTAACTGAAGTCAAATATTTTTTCAAATTGCTGGAATTTAATTTCTGCCAACTGATAAGGGAAAATACTGGATTTCATTTTTAATACTAGTATAGCAATGAGTGTTTGTTTATCTATATTTGAGCCATAAGAGATCATTCCATTTCAACCTTTCTGGCTTGTATGAAATAAGGCACTCAACTTAAATTTGAGTATCTAAAAGGAATGTATGTACATAATCAATATAGTATAAAATAAATAGTAACGGGAAAGTAACTTTTAAAATATAGAGACAAACCAATGTTCTCTCTATTCCTCATCATTAAAAATGGATGATGTTATACATTGGGAATGTTTAAAATGTGGCTTTATGGTGGATTTGAGGTCCTTCTTAAAGTGCACTAGACTAAAACAATGTTAACTGACACATTTGTAGTCCTGTACAGTCAGTGATTTTGCTTTTGTACTCAAGTCCTTACTCCTCTACTTGTCCGTCATAAGTAATAACTTTTAAGAATCTTATTTAAAGAGAATGCAAAGGCTCTTGGTTTATACGAAAATCACTTATATATTTTCAGTATCCTATCTATGGTTGCAAAGTAATACTATTGACAGCATTTCAGATTCTCTCTTGGGCTTAGATTTACAGAACTCACTTCCTGACAATCAAGCCTCTAACTTGAATGCATATTCGTATAAGTATTTATTTTTTCCTTTGTGTTGCTTCATTCCTTCCTCTCATTATGATCATAAGGATTAGCCTGATTCTAAACAATAATCTTAAATTAGCAGCTAGTGACATAACTAATAGACCACTATTTAAGGTAAGGAGTATGTATTTTAGTTGGATAAAGTAAGCATTTTTTTTTTACTTTGAGCTTGCTACTTTGCATGCTAAATATGCATGACTTTAAAAAAAACTGTATTAAGTAGTCCCTATTCTTTGGCAATATTTCTGTTTACCAGTGTGAGGAAAATATTTTGTCCTTTTATAGATAAGAGAGTTGAAGGGTTAAGAGATTTTTCTCAGTTGAATGTTTAAAAATTGACAGAGGTGAGAGTCCAGCTCAAATCATTTAAATCAAAGCATTAAATCAGATCATGCAAAAAAAGGTTAATGAGCTAGTTTAATTTCTTGTTCGTTTTTAAATATATTTTCTTTTACACTGAGGAATCCAAAATAGGATTGTGTAGGAAATATTTTTTCTAACAATGCATAAAGATGTTTCTCTGATTTGGCAGGGGGAACATTCCTGATCAAAAGACAAAAAAGGAGAAAGTGAAGGAACGATAATATTTGGTAATACTTTGGGGCATTCTACAGTGAACAGATTAGTTTAGATAAAATATCATAATCCTCTATAGATAAGGACCAAGCAGGTAAATTCAAGTATAGAATGGAGGACAAGGTAGATGAGTAGTTTTGAAGTCTAATCAACTATATTAGATTATTAATTTTTCCAGCACTAGATGTTGAATTAAACTTTTTGTATAATATTTTTCTCTGTTAATGCTCTTTATTTGGAGCCAATTCATGTCATTACCCTTTTGTTAGAATCAGAGGCAATGTATTTTAAGAAGATTGTGTTGATGTATGATACACTTAATCAAAACAAAAAAAACTATTATTTATCACTTTTGTAAGAGAGGAAATGCATACGAATAGCTTGTCTTGATTCGTCCATGTCTTTTGGTCTCTTGTTCATGGATCTCATAATGAATAGAATAAACTTAACTTGTTGACTTTCTACTAAGGGATAATTAAAGGAATGAAGTCATCAGTTTACTTGAACAACAACTTTGGTATTTACCTTCTGTCTAATGATTTTCAGGGTCCTTAATTTAAAAAGAGAGAGGAAAACCATGATTGAAAGAATATACCCAGGCTGACTTACATAAACATACTTTTAAAACTCCCAGGAATCAAATAAACATTTACTTATGTTCAAGACTGTAAGATCATGCCATATGATATCATATGAGATAGTCTAATCTCTAGGCACAGTGGACCCAAAAGTCTATGAAATAATTCTATCCTTTGTTTTCAGAAATTTTATGATTCCCTCTCCCTCTCCCTCTCTCCCCTTCCTCTGTGTCTGAGTCATGGCACATGTGTTAGAATACAGTTCACCGGAGTTTGTATTCTCCTTCACCATTTAGGTTGCAAGGACCAAATTTAGACAGGGTGCAATAAGTGACAAATGCCTTAAATAAAATGCTATCTGTGCAGCTTACTGCTGTCTTTTAAAAAAGCTACTCCAAATTTGTTGTTGGTATATCTCAGTGTTTTCTTACTTAGATTATAATAGAGCAGAAAAAAATTAATTTCTCTAATCTCAGTGTTTTCTAAATTGTACTATCAAAAACATATGCATATGGTTATACTAATATGAAATAGAAATTATTAGAAAAAATGAAAGTGCAAATTTACATTTAAATTTAGAACTCCAAACAGGAACATGTAGGAAATACTTTTCTGATATTTTAGAAAGCTATTGTTTCTCAAACTTGGGAAAGGGAATCATTTTAGATCAAAAGAAAAACAGCAAAAAATTAGAGGAACGAAAATATTCGGTATTTAATTATATTGGGTATATTAATTCTTAGGGGTAGTTCAATTTTAAAATGCTTAAAGCTGAGCAATGCTCTACTCAATAACTAGGTCAAGGTAGAAATATAGAAAGAAATTAAGGACTTTTTAGAATTTAATGAAAATGAAGATACAACATACCCAAACTTATGGGATACCATGAAAGCAGTGCTAAGAGGAAAACTCATAGGTCTGAGTGCCTCCAAAAAGAAACTGGAAAGAGCATACACTAGCAGCTTGACAGCACATCTGAAATCTCTAGAACAAAAAGAAGCAAAGATACCCAAGAGGAGTAGACAGCAAGAAATAATCAAAATCAAATGGCAGGAAATAGCCAAACCCAGGGCTAAAATCAACCAAGTAGAACAAAAGACTCAACAAAAATAATCAAAAAGAAAATAAAAAGAAACAAAAAGAATCAGCAAAACCAGGAGCTGGTTTTGAGAGAATCAACAAAATAGATAAACCTTTAGCCAGACTAACCAGAAGGCATAGAGACAGTATCCAAGTTAAAAAAAAAAATCAGAAAGGAAAAAGGAGATATAACAATAGAAACCAAGGAAATAAAAAAAAAAAAACCAAAAAACCTACTACAAAGGCCTATACTCAACAAAACTGGAAAATCTAAAGGAAATAAACAATTTGCTAGACAGATACAAGGTACCAAAGTTAAATCAGATAAACCATCTAAACAGTCCCATAACATCTAAAGAAATAGAAACAGTTATTAAATGTCTCCCAACCAACAAAAGCACAGAACCAGATGGGTTTAGTGCAGAGTTCTATAATACTTTCATAGAAGTCCTAATACCAATACTGCCCCAACTATTCCTCAAATTAAAAGCAGAAGGGATACTACCCAATTCTTTCTATGAAACCAGAATTACACTTATACCTAAACCACACAAAAACCCAACAAGGAAAGAGAACTTCAGACCAATTTCCCATATGAATATCAATGAAAAATACTCAATAAAATTCTTGCAAACCAAATCCAAGAATACATCAAAATGATCACGCATCATGATCAAGTAGGTTTCATCCCAGCAGTGCAGGGATGGTTCAATATACAGAAATACATCATTGTAATCCACTATGTAAACAAACTCAAGAGGAAAAAAAAAACACATGATCATTTCATTAGATACTAAGAAAGCATTTGACAAAATTCAGCAACTCTTCATTGATAAAAATCATCGAAAGAAAAGAAATTCAAGGCCCATATCCAAACATAGTAAAAGCAATATATAGCAAACCAGTAGCCAACATCAAACCAAATGGAGAGAAACTTGAAGCAATCCCACTAAAATCGGGGACTCAACAAGGCTGCCCACTCTCTCCCTACCTATTCAATATAGTACTAGCCAGAGCAATTAGATAACAAAAGGAGGTGAAAGATATACAAATTGGAAAGTAAGACATTAAAATATCACTATTTGCATATGATATGATAGTATACATAAGTGACTCCAAAAATTCTACCAGAGAACTCTTAAACCAAATAGGCAATTTCAGGAAAGTGTCTGGGTATAAAATTGACTCAAACAAATCAGTAGCCTTCCTCTACTCAAAGGATAAACAGGTTGAGAAAGAAATTAGGGAACTGACACCCTTTACAATAGTCACAAATAACATAAGGTACCTTGGTGTGAACGATCTAACCAAGTAAATGAAAGATCTGTACGATCAGAACGTCAAGTCCCTGAAGGAAGAAATTGAAGATCTCAGAAGACGGAAAGATCTCCCATGCTCATGGATTAGCAGGATTAATATAGTAAAAATGGGCATTTTGCCAAAAGCAATCTACATATTTAAGGCAATCCCCATCAAAATTTGAACTCAATTCTTCATAGAGTTAGAAAGAGCAATTTGCAAATTCATTTGGAATAACAAAAAACCCAGGATAACAAAAACTATCCTCAACAATAAAACAACTTCTGGGGGAATCACCATCTCTGACCTTAAGCTGTATTACAGAGCAATAGTGATAAAAACTGTATGGTATTGGTATGGAGACATGCAGATAGACTAATAGAATAGAACTGAAGACCCAGAAATGAGCCCACACACCTATGGTCACTTGATCTTTGACAAAGGATCTAAACCATTCACTGGGGGAAAAAACCCATCATTTTCAACAAATGTTGCTGGTTTAATTGGAGATTAGCATGTAGAATGCAAAGTGATCATTCTCATCTCCTTTTACAATGCTCAATTCCAAGTGGATCAAGGATCTCCACATAAAACCAGATACATTTCTCTACTATGTTATGAGCAGCCTTATTTATAATAGCCAGAAGCTGGAAACAACCCATATGCTCTTCAACAGACGAATGGATATAGAATATGTGGTACATTTACACAATGGAGTACTACGCAGCAATTAAAATCAATGACTTCATGAAATTCATAGGTAAATGGATGTAATTAGAAAATATCCTGAGTGAGGGAACCCAGTCCCAAAAGAACATGCATGGTATGAACTCACTGATAAGTGGATATTAGCCCAAAAGCTTGGATTACCCAAGATACAATCCACAGACCACATGAAGCTCAAGAAGAAGGATGATTAAAGTGTGGATGCTCCAGTCCTTCTTAGAAGGGGTAACAAAATACTCAAGGGAAGAAATACAGAGACAAAATGTGAAGCAGAGACTGAAATTAAGGCCATCCAGAGACTGCCCCATCTGGGGAATCCATCCCATATGCAGACACCAAACCCAGTCACTATTGTGGATGCCAAGAAGGGCTTGCTGTCAGGGAGTCTCATATAGCTGTTTCCTGAGAGGCTATGCCAGAGTCTGACAAATACAGAGGCGGATGCTTGCAGCCAACCTTTGTTCTGAGCACAAGGTCCTCAGTGGTGAAGGTAGAGAAAGGACTGAAGGAGATGATGGGGTTTGCAACCCCATAGGAAGAGCAATAACAACCATCCAGATCCCCAGAACTCCCAGGGACTAAGCCACCTACCAAAGGGTACACGTGGAGGAACCCATGGTTTCAGCCGCATATGTAGCGTATCATGGCCTTGTAGGACACAAATAGGAGGAGAGGCCCTTGGTCCTGGGAAGGCTTGATGCCCCAGTGTAGGGAAATGCCAGGGTAGGGAGGTAGCAGTGGATGGGAGAGCACCCTCATAGAAGCAGGGGAAGGGGAGATGGGATGGGGGTTTCAGGAGGGGAAACAGTGAAGGGGATAACATTTGAAATGTAAATAAATAAAATATCGAATAAAATTATTAAAATTTAGAATATTTTAAAAGTGGGGGGGGCTGACTCCAGTTCCCACAGTTAGCTCCCACATGGACCTCTTGCAAGTCACAGATTAATGATCACCACTGACAGGTATTTCTTTACAGTCATAATGGAACAATTCAGAGCTTTCTCTGAGTGATGAGCAGCAACCTTAATGACAATTGCTATAGAATAATAATCGCTTGGAATCAGCCACTTTCCAGAAAGTTTAGAAAACATGACCAGTTCTGAGTTGTTCAAAATTCATATAATCAGGCAGATTTTTGGAGTATAGTGTGATAATACATGGACACACACAATGTATCATTGGCAAATCAGGGTAACTAATATTTTTATCATCCTAAAATTACAATTATAGAATGGTCCATATTTAAAAGGTATAGTTACATTTCAATATATGCATATGTTATATGCATTAGTCAATTCATGATTACTATTAACATTTCTGTCTCTTCATCATTAGTTTGTATTTGAAGTCAGCAATGTTCTTTCATATTACAATTTATGAAAGAATAATAGGTTGTAAACTTCAGTATTGCCACTAGTTATATTATTAAAATTCATTGCTTCTTGCTCTGGTGCCCATTATGTAAATCTCCACTTTTATACCACCCTACTCCCTTCCTACTCTCTAGTAGTCATTGTTATGTGTTCCATATTTTTAGAAATTTTCTTTTCCCTTTTATTAAAAATGTTTTTTTCTCATATAATATATCCTGAAATCCTGCCCATGCCCACTCCTCCCAGTTCTTCCCCCAGTTCCCTACTTATGGAGATCCACACCCTTTATGTCCCTCATTAGAAAGCAGCTAGCATGGAATAATAAAAAAAATGCAATAGAATAAAACAAAACATAATACATCAGAATAAGACTAAACAAAACCAGGATTTAGGGATTAGCGCAGTTGTAGAGTGCTTGCCTAGAAAGTGCAAGGCCCTGAGATCCGTCCTCAGCTCCAGAAAAATAATAAAAAATAAAAGACTAAACAAAACCAAGAAAGGGCACATAAAACAGATTTAGTCGCAGACACCCACTTGTTCACACATTTAGAGATCCCATAAAACCAAAAATTGAGAGTTATAATATTTGCAGAGAATCTTTAGGGAACAAATATACATATATATATGTATATATATATATATGTGTGTGTGTGTGTGTGTATACATATATATATGGGCCAATTACATATATAAATATTTATATGTAAATATCTAAACATATCTTATGTATTTATATGTATATTTTTATGTGTATGTGTATATGTGTATACATATTATATATAATATATAATAAAATTTAAATTAAAAAGTCTTGACATGAAATTATAAGACAAGGAAACTCCAGTGATGGCCTTGAGTTCATTTAGCGTTTGCTTGCTGAGCAGGCAGCCTGGGCTTAAGTATAGTTTGTTTTCTTGAATTTTTATTTATAAGTGGTTATTAATTGGAGATCATTTTGGAGTTAAAGATGGGGGCATGTGTTACTTCCCTTTCAGCTCTAGAAACCCATGTTATAGACATATGTAGACCTTGTGCATGTTGCCTTAGTCTCTTTGGGTTATATGTGTATCAATACTGTTGATTAACAGAGTCTTATTCTCCTGGTGTCCACCATCCCCTCTGGCTTTTACACTCTTTCTGCCTCTTATTACATAGTGTTCCCTGAGCCCTGAGAGGAGGGATGTGATGGAATCATTTCATTTAGGGTTGCACATTCCAAGGTCTCTCTCTCTCTGCTGCATACTGTCTGGCAGTGGGTCTCTGTATTTGTTCCCATTTGCTGTAGGAGGAATATTCTCTGATGATGACTGGGCAAATCATTGATCTATGAGACTAGAAGAATGACATAAGTAGTCATTTTTTAGTGTAACAGTATTATTTGCTTTTACCCTAGGTCCTTTGGCTATCTTGTCTCAGTTACTTGGTCACCTAAGCACTGTCAGGAGTAATGGTTTCCATGTTATAAATGGGCCTTAACTCAAATCAGATCTTGGTTAGTTACTATCACAGGCTTTGTGCCACATTACAAGAGCTTGTCTTGCAGGCAAGACACTTCTGTAGATAAAAGGGTTGTGAATTGGTTGTTATTTATGTTTGGAGGCATGCAGAGTACCTTCCTTTACCAAACATGCAAACACTAGGGATAAAGTTTCTGTGTGGGTACCTGCTTGACTTCTTCATGTTAAATGAGTTGTGTATAGTTGTGTAGGTGTTGTTTCAGCAATGGGGTCTTGCCACTCATTAATTTATGGAGAATAACCTAGAACCTTGGCAACAGCCCTGGGACACCTTTGGCCAATGACTCAATTAGATGTAACACAACTGGATTCTTTTGTTTCTCTGCTGCTCAAATATGTTAACTCTCTAATAAAATTTCATTTTACTTATTTTATTTATAACTCCGGAATCTTTACTTGATTTTTTTCCTTGTTTAAAACTTTGCACTGGTATTTTCATTTTGGCATTCATCATTTTTATAGTTTCCTTTAATATACCCCATGGTTGGCTATATTTCTTTAGTTCTTGAAACATATTTTTAAAAAGTTGATTGAAAGTTCTTGGTGAGTCCGATGTCCGTGCTTCTTTTGTACCACTTTCCTTTTGGTCCACATATGCAATGCATTGTTACTGGTTTGCATGCTACATAATCTCCTGTGGAAAACTAAACAATTAAGAAATCGAGCTATGGCAATCCTTAAAATTAGATTCGTTATCCTTAGCATTTGTCTTGGTTGCTTGAGGTAGGAAGTTGTTTATTTGCTTAATGATTTTTCTAGTTTTTGTAGATATTATAAGCTTTGAATTAATCAAAGTCACAATTATATTAGCTGTGGAAACTAGTATTTCAACAGAAATATCCTGGATTGGTCTATCCTTCCTCAAAAGGGGAAGAAAGAAAAACTTCAGCTGGTATTTGCAGAATAGCTTTGTGCTACACACTCCACTTTAGGACTTCACAAATCTGCCTGCTCCAGTAAGCAAAATTGTCACAGGTCAGACCTTTGAGTTTTCTTAGCTCTCTTTTACTGAACATATGTCCTCCTCTGGAACACAACTATATCTTTGTAAATACTCTTCTGTAGGCAAAACATTCCAACACCCCAATTCATCAATGTACCCCAGTGACTTTGGTATGTCTAAATTTGTTTGTCTAAATTGGTGCTGGGGAGGCTCCCAAATGGAGAGAGAGGCAGGTGCTGTCTTTAAGACCACCACTGAGCCAGAGAAGGCAATAGAAAGTGTTAAAATTAAACAGCGCCTTCTTGAGTTTTGTTTGTCCTTCTGAACTAGAATTTGCTTAGTTGCTATAGAACCAATTTTTAAAGACAAAATGCATTTTGAAAAGTTTCACCCTTATTTCTTCAAACTTATCTACCCAATTATCATTGACACCCTTCCTAAAGCAAATGTGTTCTGGGGATCAAAACTAGATGTTGAGAAGAACCACAATATATTTATCTGATCCCTTGTCAGTATTAGATCATCAGTGACCCTGCTGGAGATTATGAAGAAAATAATGACTGCTCACACTCTAATTTTATGTTTTCCCTTTCAAGTTGAACCAAATTTTAACAATGTTGTTAGAGTATTGCCTCTTAATTTTGGGCAGTGTGTTTAATTTAGAGTTATTGGCCTGAATTTTTAAACAAATCTTCTAAATTAAGAGTCACTAAAATTTCTCTGTTATAACAGAGTTGTCCCTACAATCTGCTAAAATATTTTCCTAATTAGGACAAAAGTGGTCTTCAAACATTTTTAAAAGGCAGTATTCCTGTTTTATTGTTTTGTATAAAGATATTTATAGAGAATATTTCAAAAATATTAAGTCAGATTGCACTACTATGAAACTTGAGTCTAAGATCTTTACAGAAAACGTATTTGTCCAGAATTAATTTCTGAAAATGTGTACATGCTTCACATTTTAAAAATGGATTGTGAACGTAGCTCAGTATTGGAGTAATTGACTGGTTTGTATCTAACTGTAGCTAAACCCCAACATTGAAAAGTAAAATAAAAAGCAAGTTTAACCTTTATCGATATCAAATCATTTTAGAATTATAATTACAACTTCCACTACTTGCACCTTTCTTTTCATTCTTAGGTTCAAAGGCTGAGGTCCATACAAACACCGTTAAGCATATTTGACTTATACTGTGTTACTAAGAGTAAAATAGAAAAAATACAATATATAATTATATATTATTGTACTAGATTCATCATAGAGCCTAGCATTGTTACTCAAACACTGATCTATTCTATCCCCTGAAGCATGCATTTCTTTAAGAAAAAAATTTTTTCTAAGAATTTATTAATTTAAATTAGCTCCAATTAATGGCATATGGAGGCTTTTAAAAAATACACCATAGACTATAAGAATTAAATTTGGTCTCAATGTGCAATATGTGTTTCATAAACATTCATAGCAATAACTGCCATTCTACTTTCAAAATCAAAGTTTTAAGAGGGCAAACTAAATGCCTTTATATCCCAGTTTTCTATAGATGATTATTTCAAGGCAGATTTTGGTTTTGTTGTTTCCTTTCTCTAGAGATGCCTCAGAAAACTACCCCAAATATTCTCATTTCCACATCTGAAGTATGTACAATGCATCCAGAGATGCACAACAAAACAAGTTTAACTCTTCTGAAGATCTCTCTCTTCAATACAAAAAGCATCATCATACAGAATGAGATTACATATGTAGCTTTGCTACAAAGTGTTTGAAGTTATGCATGGGAAACGATAAGAATGAATTACAAGTCCCTATTCTGTTTTTCTATTAACAGCATAGCTAGGAATCTAGGGATCACTATATTTTCCAAAGTTTCTTGTTCTTTTATCTCACTATAAAGACTGGATGAAACAGGAAAGGAACATTTTTGAACAGGCTTTAATTAGAGAAGCACTAGATTTTATCAAAAGAAATGAAGAGCATTTTCAACTGAAACTATGTTTGATAATTGATTTGGTTCCAAGATAACTCTTTTTACAAGTACCACAACCCTACTCCAAAGATACCTCTACCAACTTGAAATTCTCCACACTTTGTTGCCACAAACACTGTAACACTTTTATATTCACATAAACAAAGTCTAATATACTTGCAAATTGTACATTAAAGAATGCCTAATATATATTGTGATTATTAAAAGACAACCAATAATATGCCTCAGAACCCTAAAAGTCCTTGTGGTGGTTTGAATGAGAATAGCCCTGTAGTCTCATATATTAAAATGCTCATTCCCCATTTGATGGAACACTATCAGAAAGATTAGGAAGTGTGGGTTGGGTTGGGGAGGTGTGTCATCAGGAGCAGCAGACTTTGAAGTTTCAAAAAGTCCACAGCATTCCTAGTCTGCTCTGTCTGCCTTATGCTTCCGCGTTAGATGAAAGTGCTCATCTACTGGTCCAAACACTATGACTACCTGTCTGCTCCCATGCTTCCTTCCCTCATAGTTAGCAACTCACCCTATGAAAACTGCAAGCCTCTTAAAATGATTTCCTCTCTAAGTTTCTTTGGGCATGATGTTTTGTCATGGCAATAAAAAAGTAACTAAGACACGCCTTCTTGTTTATTCTTCCTCCTATATTCCCAGGATTCCTTCCCATCTATACTTCCCTTTTATAACTTACTATAGATCAGTTTTCATGAATGAACATTGTCAAATATTTTGTATTTCTATAACTCCTGTCCTCATAATGCCAGATGGTGACTCATTGCTAATTGGTAGCCAATCAGTTTGGTAGAAATAGTTGGTGCTCATGGTGATAGTCAGTAGGACTCTCCTTATGAATTTCTACAGCACAAAACGGACTATCAATGAAAAGATTAGACACTCTATTAATAGTGCACTATGCATGTACTATTCTTACTATCAATTAATAAACTTACTAGTGCTTCCTTTTCTGGCTTATCTTACAATTCTTTTTCATCAGAAGACTCAATATCTGGCTTACTTCAGTAAAGACTCCCATGGTGGGGTAAATAACTCCAAAAAAAAAGTTGTATTGATCATATGAAGAATTCATCTCATTTTTCCTCGAAGAGCACAGCCTAACAAATGCTAGTGTAGCACTTATACCTGCAAAATTCTCAAAAAGTACGAACCAGGTAAAATTATATTTTTAAGTGTAAAAGACATACTGCATTGAGTTAGTATGTTCTTTCTAAAACTAATCTTGGGAACTTCAAAGAATTTACAAATGAAATCTGATTAAAATCAGATCAATACCATTTACTTTATAGCATTTAATCAAAATGTTATAAAATGCCTAAAAGTAAAACAAGTCAAATGCTCCAGTGTAAAGCATTATGTCTATTTTACAGTTAGAAACTTTGGAAAGAAACTAAAACACAAATCAGTGCAAAGTGAGGAGGGTATTTTAGTAAAACCATCTTTGTTTTCCTGGTGACACCTTCCTTTTTTTTTTTTTAATTAACTTGAGTATTTCTTATTTACATTTCGAGTGTTATTCCCTTTCCCGGTTTCCGGGCAAACATCCCCCAAATCCCTCCCCTCCCCTTCTTTATGGGTGTTTCTCTCCCCATCCTCCCCCCCATTGCCGCCCTCCCCCCAACAATCATGTTCACTGGGGGTTCAGTCTTAGCAGGACCTAGGGCTTCCCCTTACACTGATGATTTTACTAGAATATTCATTGCTACCTATGAGGTCAGAGTCCAGGGTCAGTCCATGTATAGTCTTTAAGTAGTGGCTTAGTCCCTGGTAGCTCTGGTTGCTTGGCATAGTTGTTCATAAGGGGTCTCGAGCTCCTTCAAGCTCTTCCAGTTCTTTCTCTGATTCCTTCAACGGGGGTCCCGTTCTCAGTTCAGTGGTTTGCTGCTGGCATTCGCCTCTGTATTTGCTGTATTCTGGCTGTGTCTCTCAGGAGCGATCTACATCCTCCTCCTGTCGGCCTGCACTTCTTTGCTTCATCCATCTTGTCTAATTGGGTGGCTGTATATGTATGGGCCACATGTGGGGCAGGCTCTGAATGGGTGTTCCTTCTGTCTCTGTTTTAATCTTTGCCTCTCTATTCTCTGCCAAGGGTGTTCTTGTTCCCCTTTTAAAGAAGGAGTGAAGCATTCACATTTTGATCATCCGTCTTGAGTTTCATTTGTTCTAGGCATCTAGGGTAATTCAAGCATTTGGGCTAATAGCCACTTATCAATGAGTGCATACCATGTGTGTTTTTCTGTGGTTGGGTTACCTCACTCAGGATGATATTTTCCAGTCCCAACCATTTGCCTACGAATTTCATAAAGTCATTGTTTTTGATACCTGAGTAATATTCCATTGTGTAGATGTACCACATTTTCTGTATCCATTCCTCTGTTGAAGGGCATCTGGGTTCTTTCCAGCTTCTGGCTATTATAAATAAGGTGCTATGAATATAGTGGAGCATGTGTCTTTTTTATATGTTGGGGCATCTTTTGGGTATATGCCCATGAGAGGTATAGCTGGACACTTTCCTTTTTTATCTGTGCTAACAGTATGGGTATGTGGTATCTTCCAAGATACTAAAGCTACTTCATCATTTTAATGCATCATTGTTTTTAGATGAATGACTTTAAAGAGGAAAAGTTGATTTCTATATAAATATTCAGTAGTAAAATTTTCAGGAGGCCTTTCTTCTAGTCTTTAAAGAATATGTTGCCTAAAACTGAGCTCAACAAAGTAAATAAATGTCAAAATTTCACATATTTCCCAGTTTCTCTTTTGATTTATTTATTAAAGCCAAAGCCAACTTAATTTTCTTCCTTTATATCCTTTAAAACTTTAACAATATCCAACCTTCATCCTTCATTGTGAACTATTATGTTCTGGAACAAACCGATACTGTTGGGCAAACCTATTCTCTGATTCCTTGAAAAAAACAAAACAAAACAAAAAATCTCATCTGAAAACCTGAGAACATCTTCTCAGGTTAAAATGTTCTGTCAGTCTTCCTCTAGATCTCAAATACCTACATTAATTAGTGCTTTTAAAGCTAAGCAAGTAATATTTCACAGCGGAAAAAAGGCATTTAAAAGAGGAGGCGAAAACTTTTTAAATAAGCATTTCAGTAGCACAGGAATATAATTTTATAGAAGAAAATGTAAAGTGTTCTAGTATATGTTATTAAAATAGTAAGAAACATGAGTGTGTTTCTTATTGTGTTCCAAGGGTCTACCTCTATGCAATGAAAGACAATAGCAACTATAACCTTATTAGCTGTGGCAGTGTGTCTTTCTCGGGACACTGCTTGGGAAGGACTTATGCAGCAAGTGACTCACAGTTCAGTTGGTCCTGTAATATTTTAAGACACCTGAAAGGTAAAGAGATGAGAAAAGCTTTATAATCAAGCTTATGAAATAAACGCATTGTGCCTCAGTCTTCATGATTCATCTGATTCCCTTGAGATGTAATACTGGGACTCATTTAAGACTTGGAATTTACTAAAGGAAGGTAGATTATGACACAGTCTTTCCTCATGCTTACAATATCATTTCTATGAAAACAGAGAGTAAGACCTCAGGGATGCACTGGCCATCCAGTATTGTCTACTGTATGAGTCCCAGTCCACAGTGAGAGACTGCCTCAAATATCAAGGTAGGTGGTACCTAAGGAATTGCACTTGTGGTTGACTTCCATTCTGGACACCTGAGCCCACACATGCACATGTGAGGCTGCTGCACATACATATGCACACTTATGAAGACCCTTCCACTCCCACTCACATATATACAATATAACGAAAAAATTCTCTTTGAAGATTTATTATGAAGTGTGAGGCAGAAAATGTCAGATTGTAATTAGAGCTTAAGTGTTTATTTGATACCAGTCTTTTAAGAGCAAATGAAAACACTTTGATTAAAATGTGGATGTTTGTATTTACAGAGATTTGTGTCATACTTAACCAAAACTGGGGGAAAATGTTTTTAAATCCATGGTAGGCAAGAGAAATATATCCTTTGCAGAATATTTTTGTATTATATTAAAAGTATTTAAAAGTTATCCTAAATAAAAAGGTTAAATTTTTGTCAAACTAAAAATATTTAAACTATACACATTACCATCAATCACACTTGGCCTGAAACAGTGTTAGATGTAAATAATTAAGGGAGAAATATATAGAAGCTTTTTTGTTAGCTCTAATCTAACTTATGCTTAGATGTTACATAATACTAGAAAGGGATTATGGGTTCATTACTGTGCAAGCATTACTTAGACAAACACTTAATAAGCCACTCTCTGTGACTATAAACACAGATACTTTATTTCTCTGCCCATTTTTTTCCTACAAAGGCCAAACATTAACAGGATGTGAATAAATTAGTGTAATATCCTTTTATGTGGTCCATATCCATGACAATGAAGAGCGATCTCTGAGTATTCCCTTGTTCAGTGTTGTACTAATTTCCACTTAAGTTTTCAGAACATTTTTGCTCTATTTTTTTCTACTAACGGGAAGAGGCTGAATCAAGAAAATTGTGGTTTATGTGAGAGGAGTTTTATTTGTTAATCTTATTCTTTTCTTTTATTTTCATCTTTATTTAATTGAGTATTTCTTATTTACATTTCAAATGTTGTTCCCTTTCCTGATTTCCAGGCAAACATCCCCTTAACCCTCCCCCTTCCCTTCTATATGGGCTTCCCCTCCCCATCCTCCCCCCATTACCGCCCTCCCCCCAACAATCACGTTTGCTGGGGGTTCAGTCTTGGCAGGACCAATGGTTTCCCCTTCTACTGGTGCCCTTAGTAGGCTATTCATTGCTATCTATGAGTTTGGAGCCCAGGGTCAGTCCATGTATACTCTTTGGGTAGTGGCTTAGTTCCTGGAAGCTCTGGTTGGTTGGTATTGTTGTTCATATGGGGTCTCAAGCCCCTTCAAGCTCTTCCAGTCCTTTCTCTGATTCCTTCAACTGGGGTCCCGTTCTCAGTTTAGTGGTTTGCTGCTGGCATTCCCCTATGTATTTGCCGTATTCTCCCTGCAGTCTAACTTCACAAGTTCTTTGTATATTTTGGATATGAGCCCTCTATCAGTTGTAGGATCGGTAAAGATCTTTTCCCAATCTGTTGGTTTCTTATTCTTAAAGCACATAAGAACTCACTGCAGGGGTATGAATGAGAGGTATGAGGGTAACTCTGTATTTACAGTTTGACTTCCAATTTAGTGTTTTTATGGAATTCCTGGGCATGTCAATGAGTAGGTCTCTATTTCTTGTGCCTTTTCCTGGGCTCTTTTCCTTCTGTGTGTTTGTTTTGTCCAATTCTAATATGTTCATTTTTGTTTTATCATTTTATTCTATTTCTGTCCCTTAGAATTCCATTTATTTTCTGAGGAGAAACAGAGAGTGGATCCAGATGGATGGAAAGCAAGGTACAGAGGAACTGGAAGGAGTAGAAGGAGGGGAATCTATAACCAGGATATATTATTTGAAGAAGAAAACCTGGTTTTTGCTTATTTTTCTGTTTTCTTTAAATTATTTTCTCACACACTATATACTGATTAATGTTTCTCCCCTTCTACTCCTCCTAGTTCTTCCCCATTTTCCCCTCTCATTTGTATATACTTCCTTTCTATCATTCAATAGAAAAAAAGGCTTCAAAGGGATAACAACAAACCACAACAAAACATAATAAGATAAAACAAAACCCAACACATTGCAGTTTACAAAGCAAACCAACAGAAGGAAAAGAATTCTAAGAGAAGGCACAAAATCTGGAGACACACTCATTCACATACTCAGGAGTCCCATCAAAAGGCTAAACTGAAATTTATAATTTATATGTAGATAACCTGGTATGCACCCATGTAGGCCCTGTGCTTGTTGCTTTAGTTTCTGTGAGTCCAGATGAGCTTTGATTGGTTGATTTGGAGAGACTTGTTCTAGTGCCCTGCTTCTCCTTGGGCTTTTAAACTCTATACCTCCTCTTCTAGGGAGTGCTTGAAAGGCAATGGTGGCATAAATCTTGTGGGAGTAACCAAACAATGTCTGGTTTGACTTAAAAGCCACTCCACAAAATGGAACTCAAAGCTGACACTGCTTGGGTGACTAAGAACCAGAGACTAAATAGCCTAGAGATCTAGGGTAAAACAAAACACTACTGGTATTTTTTTTTAAGTGATAAAATGCTTACTAGTGGTATTCTGCAGATCGGTGCCTTGACTAGCCATAATCAAAGAAGCCTCCTCCTACAGCAGATATTACAGATCCTCACAGCCAGACATTACACTAAAGAGAGAGAGAGAGAGGCCTTGAAACAAGCAGTTCCAAATTGATGAAAAACATCTACTTTTATGAAAAAGAAAACAAATAGAAGGTAAAATAATTACAAAAAGAAAAAAGAAAAATCTTTCTGATCGTGCTGGGGTATACTCTTTGAGTAATGTACTTTTGGCACACTTGCTTTTCTCTTTTTAGACCTATCCACTGATTTTCTATGAGGCTATGGTATCTGCCATTGCTTTGTATTTCTGTTTCCTTTGCTCTTTGATCTTTTTTTCAAGAGCTATTCTTATTATAATTGCCTTTGTTGACTTTGTTTGAGTATTTATTTTCTTTTCCTCTGTTCCCTGTTACAGTGATAGTTCATTAGTGAACACAATCATAAGTTTTTTTAAACCACTTTGAAATGCAAAAGCAACATCTGAATATGACAGATCTAATCATGAAGGACAGAATTAAACATGAAAACTGAAGATTGATGCAAAATATCAATAGGCAGAACCAGAGAAAGTCCAAAGGGATGAGGAATTGCAGAAGAGGTGGGAGGAAATGCTTACATACGGAGGACCACAGGTTCACTACCACCCATCAGGTCAGAAACTCACAGACCATGGACATGCTCAGAGTGGGTAGTCTTAACATTCCTTGTTTTTTTGTTTTTTTTTTGTTTGTTTGTTTGTTTGAGATAGTCTTCATGCTATGAATACCTAGATTGTTACCACAAATTTCAATTTGACCTTACTAATGAACACAGAGATCAGATTTTCTGGAAGGCAAAAGTACATGTAAGGTCTCTGGTTTCTATGATTATTCTATAAAAAGGACTCAGATTTTCGAAAGAATTGTCATGTAACATAGAACATACTTGTCTACCCTATTCTAGACATTTAAGGCAGTGAATGGTGGATAGTACACAAGTATCTACTTGAAAGGCTTCTTGACTTGATGTAGAAATGTTTAAAGGGCCCATGTGATCATGCAACCACCAGTGTGATCAGCACCAAGAATCATCAAGTTCAAGCTTGGTAAGTATTTCTAAGTAGTAGTATACAGATCTATTCTTAGAAAATGATGGAAGACTGTTTCATGTAATTGTTTTCTTATAAGATATTATGTTGATCACATGTAGGCAGAAGTTCTGTTTTGTGTCGGCCAACTGCTACTGGGAATGGGATTGCCCTTAGTATGGTTGAAATACCTGGTTATGCTCTACTGGACAACTTTGTTCCTTTCGAAGGTATTGATTGCAAATAACTTCTTTGAAAGTGGTGGGACTTTGTGTCCACTTCTTCACAGCACTTGGACATTGCTTGGTGTGAACCTCTGCATGTCTTGTGCACACTGTAATAGTCTTTTTGAGTTCACATGAGTGAACTTGTTCAACTGGTGAGTCTGTTTCTTTTGACTCATCCATCAACTCTGGATCTTACAATAATCTACCTCCTCTCTTGCACAGATCCCTGAGGAGAGTGTCTGTTTCATACAGACATATCATTTATGGTTAAGTGCTCTAAAGTCTCTCACTCTCTGCATATTATTAGTTGTGAGTCCCTGTTTTAGCTACCATCTACTAGAAGAAGAAGCTTCTCTGATGAGGCCTGAATTATGTGCTAACATTTGGATATAGGTTAAACTTTCAATACATCATTGAAAACATGATGCTTTTATTGAAAAAGAAAATTGGACTTCTTCAAAATCATTAACTTGTCTTCAAAATCATGAAAAATAGACATGTATCTAGATGTTGACCTTTTTATATACTATCCAATATTTTTTAAATTGTTCAAGGATTAAAAAGAGCTATTGTATGTAATATATACATATAATATATATAGTGAGTCATGAGAAGAAAAGTTAGAAATGGGCATAAATAAACTTGTATAGGTATGAGTAAAGTTATTTTCTTGATCTTGATGATGGATTTCAAGGTATATTTAAATGTCCTAATTATCAATTTGTGAATGTATTTATATGAATCTTGGGAAATAATCTCCATAGAACAGAGGAGGATGATATAGCCAAGACTGTCGCCATAATACTGCCATTCAGATGAATGATTATCTGTAGAAATAACACTTTAAAGTTCCTCTATTTCTTTTCAAGGTTTGTTGACTTTCCCTTGCATTTTAATTTTAAGTACAGAAAACAAAAAATTTAATTTTTTAATCATTTTAAGTATTAACCAGTTAACCACTGAAGTAGCATCAAATGCATATCCAATGATGTGCAACTATCAGCCTCATAACCAGCATCCAACTCTGTAGCCAGCATCCATCCCTGTAACCAGAATCCAATTCTAACTAGTATCCAACTCTGTAAACAGTATTCATCTCTGCAACTCTTTTTTCCTGTAAAATGGAAATTTGGTTTTTATTAGACAATAACTATTATCTGTGGCTTCTGACCCTGACCACTGTCTACAAACACACAGCAGTGCCTGGCAAGTTTGCATCAAATGGCACCAAGTTGCAAAGATGTGAGTGGTTGTACATTCTGCCTGTACCTAAAATGTACTCAGAAAACCTTAGAGAACAATATTTCTCTGTTTCCTCTAAAGAAAGTGTCTGTACCCTTTGTTCATAAAAGACATATGAGAAAAAACAACCAGTATATCTTGACTAATTCTGTGCACTACATTATAAACATGAAAAGTGGCACATAGTATTGACATCTTAAATTTTGAGCTACAAGGAGAAAACATAGTTTACTGACTTTGTGAGTTACCACATTTTGCCATTAGAATTTGTAACAAATATTTTTAAAATAAATTTTTTGATTCTGTCTATAATTGAAAAAACTATTTCCTATAAGATGGATATCCCAAAGACTATGTCATTGCATTGTACACTTTTATATATATGCTAAGCAATATCTACTAGAACAGCATACTACAGAGCTCAAAGTTTCCTTTTGTCTATTGTGAGTGGCATGAACCAAATTTTAATGGAAAAATAGATATTTATGAGAAGAATGACAAGGGCATACTATGTAAATAAAATTAAGTTAGAAAAATATTTAATGCAAGAGAAATTGAAGAGAATAAAATGTAAAATGATTTGAATTCATCAGATGATTTTTTTTCTTAATAAAATTGACATTATTACAGAAATCATTGAAGAAGCATTTGGAGATAATATATGACTTTAAAGATCACACAAAAATCAATATTTATTTCATAAATGCACAATTGACAAGAAAACAACTATCTTTTCTCCATTGATTTGAATATTCATTTCTACTACACTTTTGTTTTTCTGTTATCTATTAATAAAAACTTAAGAACCTATTTTTTACAGATGAAGGCTATTTTATCACGCCAAGCAAAGTAGAATAAAATGTTCTGCAGATATCAAAAGAACACCTGTATTTCATTTTCTTTGTACTTAAAGAAGGGATCTAAATTCAGGATTATCTTCAATTCTTCATTGTGCTACTTTTCAGTTTTCTGTAGGCCAAGCAAATGATAAATGTGGTGAACAGTGTACAATGTCTGTGAAAGAGATACTTACAGAAGTTGCAAAGTCAAGGTAGAAATTCTCAATTAAAGAGATAAACAAATTATTATGCCCTCAAGTCTTGGATTAGTCTAAGGATATATCTGTGTATGCCCTTTTCAGAAAAGTCTTCCTTGTTATCATTTGAATATTATTAGGAAATTCTCAATCCACTGCATGAAGACAACAACTTATTAAAAAATTACATCCAAAGCACATGTTCTAAATGCCACCCCTTGCTCATTCTCTATCTATATAAAATATCAGATCTATAATACTCCTCTTTAAAGAAAGTTCTCTTAATGATTTGGATAAAGGAAAATATTCTTAGCTCCAAAAAGATAATAAAATTATGAAATAAATACTTACAAAATTAAAAGTTGCATGAATAAAAGAAATGCTAGTCATTTCTACAATAATGGTTTTAAGTTTATAGTAAGAAGTATTCAATTTTAGGATCTTCATAACAGTCTTATCATTTCCTAACATCATTTCTATTGCTAGATAAATTTTATCATGACTCCTGGGAGCAAAGCATAAATGCTACAAACACAGTAGTGACATAACAAATGGTTTTACTTAAGAAATTCATGCAAACTTTAGGGCCAATGTACATAAAACTACCTGCATTTCATATAGAAAGTACAAAATTTGATATATAGGTATATCTTCAGGTAAGTCTTTTTCCTTGTAGATTATAAAGGAAAAATAAAGTCTAGGCACAATCACACATGTTTGCACACCCAGTACTCTTGTTGACACAGAAGGGTCATCACTTCTAGACCAGCGGATGCTATAGACTGAAGGGTCTTACCTGGGAAAAACAGATAATAAAGAAAAACTATATAACCAGAAATATAGCATAGGCTTTAAGTTCATAATGAGACGATAACAAATTTTGCAGCTTTCCTTTGTTGAAATGTCTACCAATCAGATATAACACTTAGGTCCCTAGCAACTGCCAACATACTGCAGACATATAACTCCTTTAAAGTTTGATACACTGCCATCTTGTGATCATTTGAAGGAAGTTCAAATCTTTGAAGTGCTCACACAACCTTGAAAGCTTAAGTACCAGAAAGGAGGCTAACACAGGCTCATTTATCTTGATGGAGAGAAAGCTGATGAAACACATATGGCACTGTAGGACACCGTCATCATGACTTTAAGAAAGGTGTACAACATTCTTACCTAACCCTTAGATATAAAGAAGAAAAAAATAAATACAAACTAAGAGAATATATTGAAGATACATTGTTGATCATAATATACCGTGTAAAATAAATGCTATCAATAATACAGTCACTTTGAAAATCCTTTTTTGACCGTGGTCACTTGCATTTTGTCTAAAATACTTATGTAGAGATTTTGTTCCTTCTGCAATTGGAAAGCACAGATGGTTTATCACAGGAGAGGCAATGTTTATAGCTAGTGCTCTAAAATATAAAGATTATGTAAAAATTTCTTGTGTTGTAACTTATTGGTAGAGTATTTGCTTAAATTCTTTTCAATTTCCTGTACTATTGTTCAAATCTATTGATTGTAAAAGATGGTTTGACTTTTGGATGTTATATTCTGCTGTGTTTATCTATTTATCAACTACAGGTGGCTGTAGTTGGGGGATTGCTTTCGAAAAAATGGAAAAGAGAAAAGATGCTCGTTCTGTTATAAAATTTCTGAAAACCATAAGTTTGGTATTTCAATAAATATGAAAGAATAAATTTGATAAAAGTTCTTATAAACTGACTTTGAGCAAATCAGTTATTGTCTTGTGTTTACTTTAAATGAAATAATATATGTTTTGTGGAGTTTTGTGTAATGGGTTTTTGTTTGTTTTGACTTTAATTATTTTATTAGACAAAGAAACATGAATTTGGGTTAGTAGCTACTCAGGAATGTCATGAAGGAGTTTGAGAATTTCTAATAATCAAATTATATTGAATGAAAATTTTAAATAAAAATATAAACATAAAATATGATCTCCATATTAACTTTTCTTTTAGGTATTTTATAGTTTAGGTTTATATTTAATATTATGATCTTATATCTTATGTATACCATAATGCACGATTAATCTATTCTTTATAAAGTACAGTGAAAAATAAACCCAAATTACCCATTTTTGAAAGAGTCATAGTAGTTATATTATCCTTTAAGAGATACAAGCTTTAAAAGTGTTAAATTTTCTGGAAAGAAAAATGAATAAGAGGTGGTATGTATTTTCTTTACATGTTTGATTGGTATGAGTGGTCAGAAACTTGTCTTTAATTTGCAGTAAGTAACTTTCTATAACACAAAAAATTATACAAAATATGTATTTTCTATTTAAAATAAAGACAATTGTAAAAGATCTATTACAGTACCCATCACATCGATGGTTAGCATATATTTGCCACGGTGTTCTAGTTAATTCAAACATGAGTTTACTATCATTCAGCAAGTGAAATAGTCACTATTAAATGAACTCACGAAGCACAATTCCGAATTAATAGAGGATCTGTTAATCCACGCAGCTAAGCAGAACACAACTCAGAAATACATGAACTTGCATGTGTACCAGAGTAATTGCTCTGTGTAGTTAGGAAATTTATATAGAGAGGTTAACAACAATATAAAAAGTGAAGAAATGCATTCTCCTTTGCCGTGTATTCTCTCTGTGTCTACTAGGTATTTTGGAAATTTCTTTGGAAAAAATGAGGGAGAAGAGAAAAAAATTGCAAAAGACCAATTGATCATTCTTGAAATTCAACACAGGTTCACTTAAATTTCAGTGGACTCTGAATTCTAAAATTGTCCTCTTAAAAAAAAATACTTGAAAATTTTTAAGTATAAATTTTTTCATGTTCATCTATGTCTTCTTTTGAAAGAATATTTAAATCTTAGATAGCCAAAGGAAGAAGCACTTTTGTTACAAAAACGCATAACTTTTATATCATCTCACCCAATAATATTAGAAAAACTGGAAATGGTGGCTTGACGCTCCCTCTTTTTCTAACATAGGTTTTTAAGACCAGTTTTGCTCAGGCAAACGATCTGATCATAAATGAGTTTGGATGATAGGGAAAGGACAGCAAACATGGAGACAGATGAGGATAATGTCTAGAGATGTCAGTGGAACTCTCACTATAGCCAGAAAGTATCAAGTAGCTGTCATTGCACCACTTGATGGATGTTACTAACCCCTGGTTGGGTCAATAAAAATTGTTTTGCAGTCACATGTGACTCCCAGTCCTGCAATTTGACTCTTGACCTGATGTGCTACAAATCATATCTCAGTTGAACTCTGCTAATTCTTCTATGTCCTATCATATATCGTGCAAAATGCCCCTGGAAGACAGATTTCAAGTAGCACCACGTGCAGAATTTACAGAACACCTGCTATTGGACAGAGGGCAGGTAGCAAAACTCACCTTTTAGAAGACATTCTTTGTATCAACAATTCAAATTGTCCAGGTGGGAGAAAATAGGTATTAGGAGTTATCCTTTATGAATATAAAATATACAAATTATTCTTTGTATATATAGTACACAACAAGTTAAACAAAAATGTTGTATGCCCATATATTTGGCTCATTTTAGTAACAGAACAAGACATAGAATTTAACAGAAGGTGACACAAGAGAACAAGATATATAAACCAAGGGAAAAGGATGTTCAAGTCTTTGAATTAGTGAGAAGATTTTCTAAGGACTGAGACATATGCACAATGATGTGGACAAAAGATTCATGCTTTATTCATTTAAGAATTATTTATTTAATGTCCCTGTGTTAGAATGAAGGGACTATAGGTGTATTCTAAATCTGGATCTTAGTGAGATTTCACAGTGAATAGATGTACAGAAACTCAAAATAAAAATGTCAGAGAAAGAACTGGAAGAGCTTGAAGGAGCTCGTGACCCCATATGTACAGCAATGCCAACCAACCAGAGCTTCCAGGGACTAAGCCACTACCCAAAGACTATACATGGACTGACCCTGGACTCTGACCTCGTAGGTTGCAATGAATATCCTAGTAAGAGCACCAGTGGAAGGGGAAGCCCTGGGTCCTGCTAAGACTGAACCCCTAGTGAACTAGACTGTTGGGGAGAGGGCAGCAAGGGGGAGGGTTGGGAGGGAACACCCATAAGGAAGGGAGGGGGGAGGGGATGTTTGCCGGAAACCGAAAGGGAATAACATTCAAATGTATATAAGAAATACTCAAGTTAATAATAAAAAAAAGAAAAACAAAAAAAAAACAAAAAAAAAATAATGAACTGTAAAAAAAAAAATGTCTATTTGTGCAAGTAAGGCATTTTTTGAGATTCCCTTGAAGTGCAGAATGGTGCATGATCAAATAGGTAACATTATATTGTGGATAGACAAAATATAAAAAATCAGAAAGTGCAATTTTACAAATATAAATATACTCTCAAAACAAACATTAACTGTGAATTAACATTTCTGTCAAGGCCTGGACAACAGAAGGCACTAATCCTGTGAAAACCCCAGGGAAGACCAGAGAAGTGCAGAGGTATAGGGCCATTGTTGTAATAAGTCAGTAAATTCTTGACATTGATGCCAAATCACATGAGATATGAGACTGGATTCAAGAGGCAGGGGCCTAAAAACTGCTGTGCATTCCAGACCACATTGGGATTTCTTTGCAAGTGAAATAGAAACCCTTGGGCATTTTGAAGAAGGAAGGTAAAATGATCCAATAATATTATGGGAAATCTTCCTGTTATATTATCTGATGTTATATTATGTGGCAAAGGTTAAGGAATCTTGCAATTACCAAGATCTTCATTAATTTATTTTGTGTTACTCAAAAGGTTGTTCAGTTGACTAGATCTCACTAATGCGAAGAAACCTTCAAAGAGTGTTTGTAAGTTAGAAATAGAAGTAGCAGCATTGCTTCCCCGTACTGTTGGGCAAGGAAACTATGATAGAGGTATATAGCAAGGAAGAGTGGGCAGGTCTTAGGGGTGAAAGCTCTAAGCCTATTACTGCAAAGACCAGAATTATACCAGCAGCTAACAACAACAGTTGAAGGATTCAAGGTTTGAAAGACTCTGTGCAAACCCAATCTATGTGTAGATTACAGTCTTGTGAACCCCTGAGTGAATGATCCAGAAGATTTGCCTAGACTTCATGGAAATGTAGATTGTGCCATGAAACTAAATATATGCTGTTATCCATCCATGGAAAAGTAATGTAATTACAGAGTAATGTAAATTTATGGCTGAATTGAATTATAATGTTGTTAAACTGAAAAAATGTTCTGTCAATAGCAACAATTTGCTCTCTATTCAGACTTGGAAGAAATCGTGAGTTTTAGGAGTCATTTTTTTCAAGTTGCTCATGTTATAATTGCTGAAAAAGGAAAGTGGATATTTTTAAGCAAGTTGCTTTCAAGTTGCATAACTATGACCAGTTTTATTGGAAGCTGCAGTCATGAATGTGGAAGGGTAGACAGTAGAAGAACCAAATGGAAGTTCACTTGGTGTCAGAGAAAAAGCAACAAAAACTGATGAAGCTCAGTTTGAATTCTCCAAGAACTGTATGACTAGACCCATTTTTAAAATAACAAAAATATGTTGAAAAAAACCAGATCATAGTGTAATACATTGAAGACTGGAACACTAATCTTTAACCAGACCTTAGAAGCAGCTGTGGGTCTCTCATGGGAGAGCAATATTTTGATCATTCTGCCCAGGTCAGATCAAAAAAGGATAGTAATCAAGACAAAAGAATTTGGGTTGGATTTCTGGTTCCTTCACTCTGAGAGTACTTGAACCTACAGAGTGAAGTAAGACAAAATATATCAGGTAGGTGTTCTACTGACAAGACTAAAAAGCTCTCTGACCAGAGAGATCTATTTCTTCTTCAATGTTTCTTTGGCAAACAACAAAATGATCTGTAGAAAAATAACAGCTCTTGTATATTAATGAATGTGTATTTTCTCCTATTCAAGTCTAGAATTTTATGTTTTCTTTTATCAAAAAATAAGAATAGATCATTTCAGTGTAGAGGGCTCATTTATCTAAGACTAATTAGAACACAGCAAGAGTTTTACAATGTGGATGTTCTTTGCCCAAGAATATTGGCTCTTATGACTTGATTCTCTGGGAATCTCTCTTTCATCTCACTGGGTAAGAGATTAAGGAAGTTTACAGAGAGTATTAAAATGGGGAGTGAGATTTTTTCCTGGAGTTTTAAAATCGCTTTTGTAAATTACCTTCATATTCCTGTCATCCATAGTAAAATTTCTTCATTTTGACACAAACTGAAGTAACAGGTAGTAAATCCTTATTATGGTATCTAGATATATTCTTAAGTACAATCTTTAGTTGTTAAACTATATATCTTCACAATTGTTAGGGCTGCCGTGACCCCAACTCCTGGCAAAGAATTATTTTCATATTTATTATCATAGGATTATTGAGGCATGCTTCTTCTTTCAGCTTACTTTCTGTTCTTTTTGCATTATTTTGTCCCATTGGGGACAGAATAAATATTCAAAATACAATTGCTCTGTGAATAAATAAGTAAAGAAAGAATGAACAAGACATGGATATAATTACCAGAACCACTGAAGTCTGTGGGTGGGAATAGTCCTTGAAAGAAATGTCATAGTTAGTTAACTTGTTCTACTCTACCCATCTTACTCTAGACTATCTTTGACTAAAGATGTATGAGACAATTGCTATACATATTTTATATTGCGTGAAGTTGTACTTGTAATCATTAGCATAGAAAAGCATTCTTTATAAGCAGGACATTTTCTAATGGTATTCAATGGTAATGAAAGTTTAATCCCTTTTTCCTATTTTTTTCAGATGTATCTATGAGTGAATAGAAATTCTTCTAACAAGCATCAGTCTCTTGTCCTTAAAGTAATAGGAGGCATCATAAGTTCCTACTTTCTACTCAAGTTCACACATGAATCTCTGAAAACTTTTTATAGCAAGTTGAGAAATAGTTTCGTTGAATGCTGGTCTTGTCAGGGTGAGTTTAAAGCACTTTATAGATGCCTCATGCTCATACAAACTCAGAATGGTACATTCATGATTAACAATCCCTTTTTCCAAAGGAAGTTGAGAATTGTTCAAGATCTGTGAAAAGTTTTGTTGGAATTTTTAAAAGGAATTTCATTGAACCTATAGATTGTTTTTGGTATGATAGCCATTATCACTACATTAATCCGACTGATTCATGAGCAAAGGAGAATAATTTTCATCTTCTGATATCTTTCTTAATTTTTCTACAGAGACTTGATGCTCTTGTCATACAGGTCTTTTGCTTGCTTGATTAAAGTTATACTAAGGTATATTATGTTATTTTTGGCTATTGTGAAATATATTGTTTCCCTGGCTTCGTTTGCAGTCTGATTGTTTGTGTAGAGGAAAGTTACTGATTACTTTGAGATTATTGTTATATCCATTCGCGTTGTTGAAGATGTTAATCAGCTGTAGGAGTTCTCTACTAAAAATTTGGGGATCACTTATATATAGTATCATATCATCTGAAAATAGCGATACTTTGACTTCTTCCTTTCTGATTTGTATCCCCTTGATCTCCTTTAGTTGTCTTACTGGTCTAGCTAGAACTTCAAGTACTATATTGAAGAGATATGGGGATGTGGAGAGCCTTTTCTTGTTGCCAATTTTAGTAGAAATGATGTATGTGTCTCTCCATTTAATTTGATGTTGGCTATTGGCTTTCTGTATATTACTTTTATTGGGTTTAGATATGTCCCCTGTATCCCTGATCGCTTCAAGACCTTTATCATGAACAGGTGTTGGAATTTTTCAAACACTTTTTCTGCATCTAGTGAGATAATCATGTAGGCATTTTTTCTTTCAATTTTTTATATTGTGGACTATATTGATGGATTTTCCTATATTGAGCCAACCCTGCATCCGTGGGATGAAGCCTGCTTGATCATGGTGGATATGTTCTTGGATTCAGTTTTCAAGTATTTTTGCATCAATGATCATAAGAGGAATTGGTCTGAAATTCTTTCTCTGTTGAGTCTTTGTGTTATTTAGGTATCACAGTGACTGTGGCCTCATAGAACAAATTCTGTTTTTATTTTGTGGAATAGTTTGGGGAATATTGCCATTGGATCTTCTTATAATTCTGCACTAAAACCATCTGGCCCAAGGCTTTTTTTTTTTTTGGTTGAGAGGCTTCTAAATGACTGGTTCTATTTCCTTGGTGCTTCTAGGGACTATTCAGATAGTTTACCTGATCATGATTAGGTTTTGGTAATCGGGATCTGTCTAGAAAATCATGCATTTCATTTAGATGTTCAAATTTTGTGTAGTACAGGTTTTTGAAGTAAGTTCTAACAATTATTCGAATTTCTTTA
Organism: Rattus rattus; assembly: GCF_011064425.1. NCBI lineage: Eukaryota > Metazoa > Chordata > Mammalia > Rodentia > Muridae > Rattus > Rattus rattus. The sequence continues at coordinate 181,886,054 of NC_046157.1, forward strand.
GTGTCCATTGTTATATCTCCCTTTTGATTACTGATTTTGTTGATTTGGATACTGTCTCTCTGTCTTTTCATTGGTTTGGGTAAATGTTTATCTATCATGTTGATTTTCTCAAATAACTAGCTCTTGGTTCTGTTGATTCTTTGTATTATTCAGGGACTAAAACAGAGCAGAGACTGAGGGAATGGTCAACCAATGACTGGCAAATTTGAGACCCATCCCAAGGGCAAGAACCAATACCTATCACTATTAATGATACTCCATTATGCTTGCAGGCAGAACCCTAGCATATCTTCTGAGATGTTCTACCCAGTGTCCAATGAAAAGAGATACAGACTCATACTCAAACATTAGATGGAGTATGGAGAGTCTTACAGAAGAGTTGGGAGAAAGATTGAGGGGCCAGAAGAGGACAGGAATTCCATAGGAAGACCAACATACTTAACTAACCTGAACCCTTAGGGACTCCCAGAGACTGAATCGCCAACCAAAGAGTGAGCATGGACTGTATCTAGGACCCTGTGAATATGTAGCAGATGACCACCTTGGTCTTCATGGAGGTGCCTTAACAACTAGAGCAGTTTTCTGTGAGCCTGTTGTCTGCCTTCCTGTGGATCCTACACTCTAAATGGACAGCCTTGTTGGGCCTCCTCTTGAAGGGACTTGATGTGCAGCGCATGGAGTGGGGAGGTGGAATGGTGGAAGGGTAGAGGAATTGAAGGGATGGAGAGGTAGAAGGGTTGAGTGGTTGAAGTGGGAAGAAAAGGTGAGGATGTAAGGAAAAAAGAGAAGGGAAGGGAGAATTGAGGGAGGACTTGTATGAGGGGCTACCAGGAGAAGAGGAAGGGCTGGTATTGTGTTGTAAAAGGAATAAATTAATAGATTTAATCTTTTATTTTAATTTAATTTTTAATTGGATATTTTCTTTATTTACATTTTAAATGTCATATTCTTTTCTGGTTTCCCCTCCGGAAACCAACCCCCATCCAATCCCCAACCCTGCCTCCATGAGGGTGCTCACCCACCCACCAACCCATTCCCACCTCCCTCCCTGTCCTGGCATTCTCCTACACTGAGGCATCAAGCCTTCACAGGACCAACTGCCTCTCCTTCCATTGATGTCTGACAGGGCCATCTTCTGCTACATATGTGACTGGAGCCATGGATCACTCCATGTGTACTCTTTGGTTGGTGGTTTAGTCCCTGGGAGCTCTGAGGTGTCTGGTTGGTTGATATTATTGTTCATCCTATGGGACTACAAACCCCTTCAGCTCCTTCAGTACTTTCTCTAAATCCTCCATTGGGGACCCTGTTCTCAGTCCAATGGTTGCCTGTAAGCATCTACCTCTGCATTTGTCAGGCTCTGACAGAGCCTCTCAGGAGACAGCTATATAATGCTCCTGTCAGCATGCACCTCTTGGCATCCCCAATAATGACTAGATTTAGTAACTGTATGTGGGATGGATCCCCATTGTGGCAGTCTCTGGATGGCCTTTCCTTCAGTCTCTGCTCCACACTTTGTTTCCCTGTTTCCTCCTGTGAGCATTTTGTTCCCCTTCTAAGAAGTACTGAAGCATCCACACTTTTGTCTTTCTTCTTGACCTTCATGTAAATTGTACCTTGGGTATATTTGGGCTAATATCCACTTATCAGTGAGTTTGTATCATGTGTATTCTTTTGTCATTAGTTACCTCACTCAGGATGATATTTTCTAGTTCCTTCTATTTGCCTAAGAATTCCATGAAGTCATTGTTTTTAATAGCTGAGTAGTACTCCATTGTATAAATGTACCATATTTTCTCTATCCATTCCTTTGTTGAAGGACATCTGGGTTCTTTTCAGCTTCTGGCTAATATAAATAAGGTTGTTATGAGAAAAGTGGAAGATGTGCCCTTGTTATATGTTGAAGCATCTTTGGGGTATATGCCCAGGAGTGGTATAGCTCAGTCCTAGGTAGTACTATGTCCAATTTTCTGAGGAAACACCAGACTGATTTAAAGAGTTATTGTTCCAGCTTGAAATCCTGCCAACAATGGAGGAATGTTACTCTTTCTCCACATCCTCACCAGCATCTGCTGTCACCTGAGTTTTTTATCTTAAACATTCTGATTGGTGTGAGATGGAATCTCAGGGTTGTTTTTATTTGCATTTCCCTGATGACTAAGGATGTTGAACTTCAGGTACTTCTTGGCCATTCAATATTCCTTAGCTGAGAATTCTTTGCTTTTCTCTCTACCCCATTTTAATAGGGTTATTTGACTCTCTGAAATCCCTTTTTCACAATGACTCATCCACAAGATACCCCAGTTCCCATGAATGGTTCCCTGCCTGCTCTCTAGGATGAATTCTAAATATGTCACTGTAAGTGTTCTGATAGCAATGAGTCAATTTCAAGAAAATATCATATGTGTATATTGGGGGAAATAGGTTAGGTACCACTGTAATAAAATCCTAAGCAAATCCTTTGCTCAAAATACATGGGATTAGTTTCTCATTCTAAATAAAATCCAGTCAAGGTGATAAACACCTTCTCTTAGGAACTGAGCTACATAGGAGCATAGGACGATTACAGTGGCAAAGAATGTAAGAATTTTTAGGGTAAATATAAAATATAAAAAAAAATCAATATACTTCATATCACTTTTAGCCACAACCCACCAGCCAAAACTAAGTCGTATAATCCAAATAACTATAAGACAGTCCAGAAGTCTAGTCTTTTCCATAGTCCTGGGAATAATCAACAGCAAGATAAAGCCAGAACATCTCATCCGTGAGAGAACCATCAGAGATGCAGGTTTTGACTATGTGAACAAGATTTTCTTAAATTAACTTGCTAAGTTTAAGATGTTAGGCTTATAGTAGTTGAGGACACACAAGAGACTGTCCCAAATGCTCAACTATCATTTCAATACATAAATAGTCACTAACAGTAGGGACTGACATGGTAGTTTTCAATTAAACTTTATTTACAAATATAGATATTTATACAAAGGAGCTCCTTCTTATTCATAGGCAAGGGCTTTGATCGTGTGTTGACAGAGCTCTAAGACAGGAGCCAGGATTCATGAACATGTTGATGCGGACCTCTTTAAATCCTTTTCAGGAGAGGATATTTACATAGATGGATTGCAAAGTAAAAAATCAAACAAATGTTTGCAATATTTATGAAACTAAAGCAATAAGAATAAAAGTCTAAAGATGTTACACCCCTAAAGGAACAGTTTGTAATTTGTAATGTTCTCGAATATACTAATAAATTTCTTGTCATTGGCATCAGCTATATTTTCTTCAGCTTGTGAAATACCTAGCTGTCAAAATATTTATTTATGAAGGGACCTCATATCTACTATATCTGATATTAATTTTTCACTTCATACCTTACAGTCCACATTTGTGTTATCCTGTGTTGCATTTAAAATGATTTAATAGCCTACAAGATAGTAAATTCTCTACCAGTTACAATATAAAAGGACATCAAATTTAGCTTTGACAGAAAAGGGATGGGGGATGGGATATCACTAAGAGATACCCATATTTCTTTCTGAGGAGCTGCTAAAGGAAGATCGTGTTCCAAAGCAATGTAATGGGCTCAAAAGAAAAATCTCCATAGTTGCATGAATATTAGCTTGCCCTTTCTGCTAACACGTTAACAGGGTGAAATGTAATTATTTCTTAGGTCAAAGGCCAGTCACAAACAAACAAAACGAAACAAAACAAAACAAAGCAAACAAACAACAAACAAGCCTCTGTCAGTTGCTGAATAATGTAAGCTCACTCTGATTATAACACTGAGATAAAATTACTTTCAACCTCTTTAGTTTCATTGAAGATGAAAATGTACCTGAGACAGAAGCTTATTGTACACTGCCTCTTTTTCTCACCTATGATTATTGACTTCTCCATGCAGCTGCATAATTATTCTCAATCCCTTGGTGAGTGGAGTTGGAATCTCACCTGCTAATTACATTCGTCATGGTTCAAAACAGAGCCCTGCCAGGGAGGCACCTGTAGTCTTTACTTACGAGGCACATTATCAATTTAGAAACCCCCTTGTTCCCACATTCATTTTGCACCTTTCTTTCAAAATTTAAGTAAGATGTCTTCCCATAATTGAGTTTATAACAAGACTTAATGTAGAACTACAATAACACCATTTAATACTTGCTACACCTAATGTGTTATTAGAAATTTATTGATTACCCACTGTGTGTGAAACTTTGTTCAAAGACAATGGTGAATATAATGAAATGAGCTGCACTCTATGTTGTCATTAGAAAGAATTCTACATTGTGGTATGTGTGATTAGGACTATAATTACGATTTAAGCATATTGTGTGGCAGTGTCAGAGTGGTGATCAATAAATGAATTCAATTATTATTTAGAAATCAATTTGAAGTCAGGGATGAGCAAAACATATCCCTTTTCCCAATTCTGGGTACTTACTAACACCCTAAACCTGAGCTCTAATTTCTTCCCAAGGAAAATAAGCACAATAGTATCTGCATAATCTACTTTACAAAAATATTATAAAATTAAGTGATTATTTGGAAGAACCAACCTCTAGAAGAGTACATGAAAGAAAGGAAACACACACACACACACACACACACACACACACGATTGTATCTTTACTATACTCAGATATGTCTTTTCTCTAGTGTGGTACTTGCTTTCTAGGCAGCAAGCTTCCTAAGAAGATGCATGTATGTGTTTGTACAAATGTGGTAGTTGGTCATCTTTCTACTTAGTATTGTCTACCAAGCTGCTCAAGTTGAGAGCTAGAAATTGGTTTTCATAATGAACAAATCTAAAATTTACAGTATGAAAATCTCTTAAATCATACCTTCCCAGGTTACCTTAGGCAAGTGGCTTATCTCTCTGAATTATAATTTCCTCTTAAGAATGAAGATAAACTATTCTTCCTTTCACTGACTTATAGTAAGAGTTAAATTTATAAAATAAACAGATTATACCAATATACTTATTTGCAAATATAAAGTTTCTTTCATTGCTTCATCACTTAAACTACTAAAAGGATGAAATTGACATATTAATTTAATTCTTTTTACATATAATAGACATGAGGAATATGAATGACAATAGTTAAATTTGGTCCCTGAGTCATCTATAGACAAAAGGACCTTTTTTTCAACATTCATTTTCTAATACAAAGGGGAAAGTGGGATTTTAGAGTGAAGAGAAGAATTTGAAGTTAGAATTTGAAGTATGAAAAAAGTGAAATGAGAAATTATAGTTATCATCAATTTAGTCCCTCCTCACAGAACAGCAGTACACATTGAAATCTAGGAAACAAGGAGGGGTCACTTTTCTAAAGCATTTTCAAGAATTTCAACCAAGATTCTCTTTTATAAACCCTCTAGGAAATTACATTATGGACTCAACCACATGACTGTTTACTTGGGAACTCAATTATGTCAATTGTACCAGCATTGTTTTTATAGCATTATTTATCCTGCTTCAAAACAGTCCACTGGAAAATTATTCAATGCATGTATCTAGTTCTACATTTTATTCCATTTTAATGTGGAATTATTTCTTAGTTTTATCGTTTATGATGCTGAAATGTTGAGGACATGAATCTACTTGAAGATTATTTCTTAGAGATTCTCTGACATTTCCCTAAGTTCATTCTCTTCCAATTCTCACTCTATAGCTCTCCACCTGAGTGGTTGAGACGGGGTCTCTCATTGATAGTGGAACTCACACCGATTTCCAGATAGCCTGGCAAGCCAGCAAGCCAGCTGAAGAATTACATTCTTCTTGTCTCTATCCACTTTCCCCAGTTCTGGGATTACAGACACATGGGCATAGATAGCTGCAAAATACACTGGTTTTGTAGTAGTGGTACAAAAGTTGTGAGAGCAACCAACCACCATCTGATATGTTGTAGGCCCACTCCATGAGATGGAATTGTAGTAGGAATTTTGGTTTATTTGAAAAAACACAAATAGTATGGGGATATATTTCCATTTTAATCCCAGGTATTGGTTATGGGGCTGCTTCAGATTTTCCTCGGCAGCTGATTATAATTTGTCTTGTGCAAAGGCATGATTTTTGCCAGCTGCAGATGGTTTCTGCAATTGTGTGATAAGAGGAATTCTTGGGACTTTTCAGGGGATATATTACTGCTAGAGCCCTGAGGTGGGGTGGGTTGTTGGTTGTGGTTTAGTTGCAGTTTGTTAAGTAATGATGGGAAAGGAAAAAAGAAGAAGAAATTGAATGTACTGACAGTGAAGACCAAACTTACCCCAAGGAACTCAACACCTTTAATAGGCAGGAAGAGATCTAACAATGACATCTTTCCCCTCTATCCTTTTTTCCTCTCCTAGCTAGTGTTCAGGTTTGAAATGTTGGTAGAAAGTGGGTGGAAGGGTAGAAGAAAGAAAAACCTACAAAGTAGCCCAAGACTGACTACAGGGAACACACAATTGATACTGTTTTTGGTAACTAAGAACCCAACATAAAATATTTCCTTATTATTTTTATTTTATGTTTATACATGTTTTTCCTGTATATACATACATATATATATATATGATAGATAGATATCTATATATAGATACGTATACCTATCTATATAGATATAGATATATAGATAGATATATCTATCTACCTATCTCTATATATAGATAGATAGATATATCTGTATATATATCTGTGTAATGCATGCATGTCCTTGGATGCCAGAAGAGTGACTCATATACTCTGGAACTGAAATTACAGGTGTTGGTTAGCTACCCTGTATGTGCTAAACAAACTAATGTTTTCTGCCCAAAAAGTCAGTACTCTCAGCCATACACCCATCTCTCCAATCTTTATACTTAACTTTTCATGTGGGTTCTGGGCAACAAAACTGAAGTCCTTTTGCTTTCACAGCAAGCTCTCTTACCCACTGAGTAGTCTTCCCAGCCAGACACGGTATAGTATAGTATAGTTCCTTTCCAGACATGGAAAGGAATATGGTACATCTTACCAGGACTATTACGTCAGGCAACAGACAATTTGATTTACTTCATTGTTATCATAATAAGTTTGACTAACATTTAAATATTCTTCTCATCTAAAGTTCTTTTCCTACTTTTATGGTTAATTATATATTTTAGGTGGGATATTTGAAACTATGTACACACTCATGTTCTCATCAGAGCTTTCTTCATTGTTAGCCAATAAAGATCATTTTGGCCTAAACAAGGTATTATTATGAAGACTCCAAAACCATAATTTTCTAATTTTCCAATTATTACTTCTTTTATTAAATGGTCATATTCTTGGAAGGGTATTTCTATTGGTTCCCATTTATCTGCTCTTTTTGTCATTTTTATTAGTAGGCACTCACATACAGTTATGGAATCTAACAGATCATAATTTATGAGTAATACAATTTAATTTTCCCTATTGTCCACTGGGAATATTCTGGTTTCTTAGTCTTTTGAACTTGAATCCTTTGCTTTACATTATTAGGCTTTTCAAATTGTGTCATAAAACAAATTGTGTTCAGGTTTCCTTTTACATTTCTATAGATATATAAGGACAGAGGTACACATACAGCAGGAAAGTAGAAAATACATGGGTGGATCAGAGATAATAACAAGATTAATTTGGTAAACGTTGGTGACAAGAATGTTGAAAATAACATTTTTCTAACTAATTTACTATAAAGATGAATAAACAAACTAATTTTTGACTTAGTATTTTCCCTGAGATTTTGCTGCATTCTTGGGCAGGATTTAGGATAGTACCCTGCTAGAAAACTTCATGTGCTTGAGAATTATTTAAATGCCTGATATTTCACATTGAAAAATTCAACCACAAAACAATCTTCAAAGATGGAGAATTTATCTAAGTGTCATGTTGTAAGCTATATAGTATATAGTATACATTATCCACAGATGATTTTTGTTACAATCTTCAGGCTGTATAATGATAAATTTCACATGAAAAGCCTTTTCTCTATCTATTCATATGTCATTGTTGACTCTGTGTGTGTATGAGTTTTTGTGTGTTGTGTGTGTAAGTGTGGGTGAGTAAATGTATGTGTACGTGGGGGGTATGAGTTTGTGTGTGTCTGTGTGTGTGAGTATGTACGAGTATATCTGTGTGTATAAAATTTCACTGAGCTGAAGATTCATAATTTTCAAATACCGATGATATCAAATTTAATATTATCAAATTTAATCCCATGAATACATATGAATCATAAATTTGTTTCAAATATTCCTTCTTTATTTTTATTTTTCCCCAGTGTTCCAACATTTAGCTATTTACCTATAAAACAACGTAATTTGCTTATATATTTATTTCCTGTATTACTCAATTATAATAGAAGCTTTTTCATCTTCCTGAGTCCCATGTGTCAGGATTCTAGGCATATTCCTCCAGCAAGAGAAAGTTTGTTTGTTTGTTTTCTATGTCATAGCCACATTTCTACTGCTTAAGAGAGACACCACACCATGACCAAGGCAAGATTTATGATTTTTTAATAGGGTTATTTGTCTCCCTGCGGTCTAACTTCTTGAGTTCTTTGTATATTTTGGATATAAGCCCTCTATCTGTTGTAGGATTGGTAAAGATCTTTTCCCAATCTGTTGGTTGTCATTTTGTCCTAACCACAGTGTCCTTTGCCTTACAGAAGCTTTGCAGTTTTATGAGATCCCATTTGTCGATTCTTGATCGTAGAGCATAAGCCATTGGTGTTTTGTTCAGGAAATTTTTTCCAGTGCCCATGTGTTCCAAATGCTTCCCTAGTTTTTCTTCTATTAGTTTGAGTGTATCTGGTTTGATGTGGAGGTCCTTGATCCACTTGGACTTAAGCTTTGTACAGGGGTGATAAGCATGGATCGATCTGCATTCTTCTACATGTTGACCTCCAGTTGAACCAGCACCATTTGCTGAAAAATGCTATCTTTTTCCATTGGATGGTTTTGGCTCCTTTGTCAAAAATCAAGTGCCCATAGGTGTGGGTTCATTTCTGGGTCTTCAATTCTGTTCCATTGGTCTATCTGTCTGTCTCTGTACCAATACCATGCAGTTTTATCACTATTGCTCTGTAATACTGCTTGAGTTCTGGGATAGTGATTCCCCCTGAAGTCCTTTTATTGTTGAGGATAGTTTTAGCTATCCTGGGTTTCTTGTTATTCCAGATGAATTTGCAAATTGTTCTGTCTAACTCTTTGAAGAATTGGATTGGTATTTTGATGGGGATTGCATTGAATCTGTAGATCGCTTTTGGTAGAATGGCCATTTTTACTATATTAATCCTGCCAATCCATGAGCATGGGAGATCTTTCCATCTTCTGAGATCTTCTTCAATTTCTTTCTTCAGAGTCTTGAAGTTCTTATTGTACAGATCTTTCCCTTGCTTGGTTAAAGTCACACCGAGGTACTTTATATTATTTGGATCTATTATGAAGGGTGTCATTTCCCTAATTTCTTTCTCGGCCTGTTTCTCTTTTGTGTAGAGGAAGGCTACTGATTTATTTGAGTTAATTTTATACCCAGCCACTTTGCGGAAGTTGTTTATCAGCTTTAGTAGTTCTCTGGTGGAACTTTTGGGATCACTATAATATACTATCATATCATCTGCAAATAGTGATATTTTGACTTCTTCTTTCCGATCTGTATCCCTTGACCTCCTTTTGTTGTCTGATTGCTCTGGCTAGAACTTCAAGAACTATATTGAATAAGTAGGGAGAGAGTGGGCAGCCTTGTCTAGTCCCTGATTTTAGTGGGATTGCTTCAAGTTTCTCTCCATTTAGTTTAATGTTAGCAACTGGTTTGCTGTATATGGCTTTTACTATGTTTAGGTATGGGCCTTGAATTCCTATTCTTTCCAGGACTTTTATCATGAAGGGGTGTTGAATTTTGTCAAATGCTTTCTCAGCATCTAATGAAATGATCATGTGGTTTTGCTCTTTCAGTTTGTTTATATAATGGATCACGTTGATGGTTTTCCGTATATTAAACCATCCCTGCATGCCTGGGATGAAGCCTACTTGATCATGGTGGATGATTGTTTTGATGTGTTCTTGGATTCGGTTTGCCAGAATTTTATTGAGTATTTTTGCATCGATATTCATAAGGGAAATTGGTCTGAAGTTCTCTTTCTTTGTTGGGTCTTTGTGTGGTTTAGTTATAAGAGTAATTGTGGCTTCATAGAAGGAATTCGGTAGTGCTCCATCTGTTTCAATTTTGTGGAATAGTTTGGATAATATTGGTACGAGGTCTTCTATGAAGGTCTGATAGAATTCTGCACTAAACCCGTCTGGACCTGGGCTCTTTTTGGTTGGGAGACCTTTAATGACTTCTTCTATTTCCTTAGGAGTTATGGGGTTGTTTAACTGGTTTATCTGTTCCTGATTTAACTTCGGTACCTGGTATCTGTCTAGGAAATTGTCCATTTCCTGCAGATTGTCAAGTTTTGTTGAATATAGGCTTTTATAGTAAGATCTGATGATTTTTTGAATTTCCTCTGAATCTGTAGTTATGTCTCCCTTTTCATTTCTGATTTTGTTAATTTGGACACACTCTCTGTGTCCTCTCGTTAGTCTGGCTAAGGGTTTATCTATCTTGTTGATTTTCTCAAAGAACCAACTTTTGGTTCTGTTGATTCTTTCTATGGTCCTTTTTGTTTCTACTTGGTTGATTTCGGCTCTGAGTTTGATTATTTCCTGCCTTCTACTCCTCCTGGGTGTATTTGCTTCTTTTTGTTCTAGAGCTTTTAGGTGTGCTGTCAAGCTGCTGACATATGCTCTTTCCTGTTTCTTTCTACAGGCACTCAGCCCTATGAGTTTTCCTCTTAGCACAGCTTTCATTGTGTCCCATATGTTTGGGTATGTTGTACCTTCATTTTCATTAAATTCTAAAAAGTCTTTAATTTCTATCTTTATTTTTTCCTTGACCAGGTTATCATTGAGTAGAGCATTGTTCAATTTCCACGTATATGTGGGCATTCTTCCCTTATTTTTATTGAAGACCAGTTTTAGGCCGTGGTGGTCTGATAGCATGGGATTATTTCTATCTTTCTGTACCTGTTGAGGCCTGTTTTTTGACCAATTATATGGTCAATTTTGGAGAAAGTGCCATGAGGAGCTGAGAAGAAGGTATATCCTTTTATTTTAGGATAGAATGTTCTATAAATATCCGTTAAGTCCATTTGGCTCATGACTTCTCTTAGTCTGTCTACATCTCTGTTTAATTTCTGTTTCCATGATCTGTCCATTGATGAGAGTGGGGTGTTGAAATCTCCCACTATTATTGTGTGAGGTGCAATGTGTGTTTTGAGCTTTAGTAAGGTTTCTTTTACGTATGTAGGTGCCCTTGTATTTGGGGCATAGATATTTAGGATTGAGAGTTCATCTTGGTGGATTTTTCCTTTGATGAATATGAAGTGTCCTTCCTTATCTTTTTTGATGACTTTTAGTTGAAAATTGATTTTATCTGATATTAGAATGGCTACTCCAGCTTGCTTCTTCTGACCATTTGCTTGGAAAGTTGTTTTCCAGCCTTTCACTCTGAGGTAGTGTCTGTCTTTGTCTCTGAGGTGTGTTTCCTGTAGGCAGCAGAATGCAGGGTCCTCGTTGCATATCCAGTTTGTTAATCTATGTCTTTTTATTGGAGAGTTGAGGCCATTGATGTTAAGAGATATTAAGGAATAGTGATTATTGCTTCCGGTTGTATTCATATTTGGATGTGAGGTTATGTTTGTGTGCTTTTCTTCTCTTTGTTTTGGTGCCAAGACGATTAGTTTCTTGCTTCTTCTAGGGTATAGCTTGCCTCCTTATGTTGGGCTTTACCATTTATTATCCTTTGTAGTGCTGGATTTGTAGAAAGATATTGTGTAAATTTGGTTTTGTCATGGAATATCTTGGTTTCTCCATCTATGTTGATTGAGAGTTTTGCAGGATACAGTAACCTGGGCTGGCATTTGTGTTCTCTTAGGGTCTGTATGACATCAGTCCAGGATCTTCTGGCCTTCATAGTTTCTGGCGAAAAGTCTGGTGTGATTCTGATAGGTCTGCCTTTATATGTTACTTGACGTTTTTCCCTTACTGCTTTTAATATTCTTTCTTTATTTTTGTGCGTTTGGTGTTTTTGACTATTATGTGACGGGAGGTGTTTCTTTTCTGGTCCAATCTATTTGGAGTTCTGTAGGCTTCTTGTATGCCTATGGGTATCTCTTTTTTAGGTTAGGGAAGTTTTCTTCTATGATTTTGTTGAAGATATTTACTGGTCCTTTGAGCTGGGAGTCTTCACTCTCTTCTATACCTATTATCCTTAGGTTTGATCTTCTCATTGAGTCCTGGATTTCCTGTATGTTTTGGACCAGTAGCTTTTTCCGCTTTACATTATCTTTGACAGTTGAGTCAATGATTTCTATGGAATCTTCTGCTCCTGAGATTCTCTCTTCCATCTCTTGTATTCTGTTGGTGAAGCTTGTATCTACAGCTCCTTGTCTCTTCTTTTGGTTTTCTATATCCAGGGTTGTTTCCATGTGTTCTTTCTTGATTGCTTCTATTTCCATTTTAATTCCTTCAACTGTTTGATTGTGTTTTCCTGGAATTCTTTCAGGGATTTTTTTGTCTCCTCTCTATGGGCTTCTACTTGTTTATTTATGTTTTCCTGGAATTCTTTCAGGCATTTTTGCGATTCCTCTCTGTAGGCTTCTACTTGTTCTCTAAGGGAGTTCTTCACGTCTTTCTTGAAGTCCTCCAGCATCATGGTCAAATATGATTTTGAATCTAGATCTTGCTTTTCTGGTGTGTTTGGATATTCCATGTTTGTTTTGATGGGAGAATTGGGCTCCGATGGTGCCAGGTAGTCTTGGTTTCTGTTGCTTGGGTTCCTGTGCTTGCCTCTCGCCATCAGATTATCTCTAGTGTTACTTTGTTCTGCTATTTCTGACAGTGGCTAAACTGTCCTATAAGCCTGTGTGTCAGGAGTGCTGTAGACCTGTTTTCCTGTTTTCTTTCTGCCAGTTATGGGGACAGAGTGTTCTGCTTTCGGGCTTGTAGTTTTTCCTCTCTACAGGTCTTCAGCTGTTCCTGTGGACCTGTGTCTTGAGTTTACCAGGCAAGTCGTTTGCAGCAGAAAAGTTGGTCTTATCTGTGGACCCGAGGCTCAAGTTCGCTCGTGGGGTGCTGCCCACGGGCTCTCTGTGGCGGCAGCAACCAGGAAGATCTGCGCCGCCCCTTCCGGGAGGTTCCGTGCACCAGGGTTCCAGATATCTTTTGGTGTTTTCCTCTGGGATCAGTACTGTGTGCAGCGTGCAGTCTCTTCTGGTTTCCCAGGCTTGTCCGCCTCTCTGAAGGTTTAGCTCTCCCTCCCATGGGATTTGGGTGCAGAGAACTGTTTATCCGGTCGGTCCCTTCAGGTGCGGTGTCTCAGACGCGGTGGACCTGCTGCTCCTGGGCCCTCCTCTACGGGTACCCAGAGGCCGTTAACAGTTTCCTCCTGGGCCAGGGATGTGGGCAGGGGTGGGCAGCGTTGGTGGTCTCCTCCGCTCTGCTGCCTCAGGAGTGCCCGCCCGACCAGGCGGCGAGAACTCCCCTCCAGGGGGCCTGGGAGCAGAGAGCTGCTGAGGGCAGGGATCCGCCGGCCCCAGAGTCTGGCCAAACACCGGAAATGTCCGGTCCCAGAGGAACTCCGCCTCTGTGAGACCTGAGTTCACCAGGCAAGTCGTTTGTAGCAGAAAAGTTGGTCTTACCTGTGGACCCGAGGCTCAAGTTCGCTCGCGGGGTGCTGCCCACGGGCTCTCCGCAGCGGCAGCAACCAGGAAGCTAGCTTTTTCAATAACCAACCATTTGTATATGATAACTATTTTCTTATTTTATATTTTGTTTCATCTTTCTATTATTTAATGCTTGAGAAGATGCCACATGGCCTTATTATTTTTTCTGTGATATGAGCTGATGTCTGATAGCACATGTCTGATTTTATTGTACTTCAAGGTAATCTGAATCTCACTTTGAATTTTCCACACATATTTAAGATTTAGATTGACATATTCCACAAAAACATTCTGCTGATATTATAATTGTGATTCCATTAAATCCTTAAATAAAATAAAAGAAAATTGATTAACAATTCTGTAACACTCTTCTTTCCAAACTAAAAAAGATGTTCACCATTTATTTATGTCATTATTAATTTATTTCAATAGCAGTCCATATTCCTTTGTGGGAAACTTTATGTATTTAAAAAGAGTCAGTCCTATTTTTCTATACATGTTAACCTAGTGTTAAGCATTATACGTAGTATGACTTCAAGTTCTGCTGTCTTGTTAATTGTGTCTGTTATACAGAGATGTATTTAACTCACATGCATGATTATATATAGAAAGATAGGTAGAGAGGGGGAGTTTCTAGGTTATAATAGTTTTCAATTTATTTGGATCTGCCAAGGAAATTGAGGTGTAGGGGTTCTTGAACAAAAATAGATGTGATACTCCTAATGATTAGAGAATGAAACAGCCTTATCCATGAGACAACAAGTAGGGATTGTCATGATAGGAGATCACACCAGACCCTTAACAAACCATACACTGAAGCAAGGCCTTCTCTTCAGTTATGTGAAGACCAAGATGGGTCAGGAAGCTTCAGGGGAAATACTTTGAAGCTAACAGAGTTTGGTCTGTGCTATTTAAGAAAAATAGCCGTTTCTATAACAAGAAACAGAAGAAGACACAGACAGTGTTGGTATATAAACCCAACAGCTGATTTAGAAGGTCCAGCTTATGTGACTGATGAAGGTGGCTACAGGAAATGCAGAATTGTGCTGTGGAAGTGGGGAATGCTGACATGTCTTAGTTACTATAACATTATGATGAGACAATCCATGACTCTTATGAATAAGCAAGGAGAGCGACGTCTTGAGATGAAATCTATATTACGTGAAGATGATATGAAGATTGTTTCTATGGCAACTAAAGACTCAAAATATTGCATAAACTTAACTGACAAAGCAGAAACAGGAAATCCCCTATGAAAGAAAAAATTCATTAATGTTGCATACTACGTTGCCACAACCACCTCATCTACTTTGATAAGCCTTCTTTAATTGTCATTGAAAGAAGACACTCCAACAGCAAATAATTTACAACTCACTAGACTCACATGCAACCTTTATTTTAGACATCATACCATCATATCCTTTATAGACCGTATTATTGTGTAAACATGTTGATGTGGCTTGCTTTAATATGAATATGTAGAATCAAATCAGAAATATCTCCTGAATAATCATACATGAAATGTTAGGGAGATATTCAAATATAACTTATGATTATCTTAAAAATGGAATGATAAAAATACTAAATACATTTTATAGTTTTAAAATTATATATTCTGAAAAAATGTGCATTTTTTTCAACTTTCTAAATATGAGGTAAGGACTATAAATTTTTCTAGTGGTAATCCCAGTTAGCT
The DNA here is from genome assembly GCF_011064425.1 of Rattus rattus. Taxonomy (NCBI): domain Eukaryota; kingdom Metazoa; phylum Chordata; class Mammalia; order Rodentia; family Muridae; genus Rattus; species Rattus rattus. The sequence goes on from NC_046157.1 coordinate 181,901,495, forward strand.
TTTTTGATGAATTTTCGATTGGCTTATGTGAGAAATTTTAAACTAAAGCCACAGTAAAATTATATAATACTAGAATGTTTTGAATTCTGTTATAATTCAGTAATAACTTCTGAACTGAGTCAGTCCTAAAGATAGTTATGTTTTTAAAGAAATTTCATAAAGCAAACTCTGCATGGTGATATTAATTTTTTTTAAAAAAGTAGCATTTCCAACACTGAGAGAAATAATATTGCTTTGTTAATCCTCAGAACACTCACAGGAACAGCTTTTTGGTAACTGATGAGCTTTTTGGTTCTAAATGGAAAGAACAGACAATTTAAACTATTTAACCAGGATGGTGACTAATATGAGTGCTGATTCCAGGTTACCAAATGGACTATTATAACAGTTAAGCAAAACTACTTTCAGTTTGCATTGGGGACCAAGTCTAGTATAAAGGTTTTGATGGTCTGTTTAGAGTATCCTGTAGGCAATCTGAAATTGAAACACTCAAATTCCAATGTGAGAACAACTAACTGCCCCACATGAAGCTTGGGTGTTTTAGAAGAGAAGAATATTCCTGGAGAAATGGGATAATTCAGCTTATGAATGCAATGACTCTTGATAGTCTTTGGCTAAAATATATTCCATCTCATTTATCAATGAATTCCCTTTCAGGACTCAACACTTAAACAATAAAAATTAAAATCTAAAAAATAAAGTCTCCCCTAAGTGAAGTCAGTAGGTTCTACTATAACTCAGTAACTTCCCCAGATGCGATGCTTGTGAATATAAAATTTCCTATTTAAAAAACTAATATGAAGTCTCCATTTAAGGAAGATATAGAAGTTGAAGCAACCAAAGGTAAGAGCAGGCTGAACACCTTGAATTAAAAAACCTCTACCATTACTACAAAACCTAAGAAAGTGGTTTTACATGTGTTTTTTTCCTCCTTTGCACACATCCGCCAGAGTTAAATTTCAAGGATTCTCCCTGTTTTGCCTCTCTTGGTCCTCTCGGAACTTGACACAACCCTGGAGTGTGCACTGGGAGATAGGTGGTACTCATTCAGGTCAGCAGGGAGTTCTATTTTCAGGTTCCAAGGGAGACCTGATCATAGCATGCATGTATCATAGCTATCACAGGGAAGTTACATCCCACATTTTTCTGCAATGGGATAAAGTTCTAAGTCCCTGAAGTTAAGATTTAACTCAACCCCTTTGCTTAACACAGCAACTTCCTTTGCGGTTGATAGCACATCACCAATGATGTAGAATTTAATTCTCTAAGATCTTGAAATAGAGACTTCTGGGGAAAAGTGAACATTGTTTTTGTATTAGTCTAAAAGACAGTGCAGCAATATTTGGGAGCCATTACTTATCTGCGTTGTTGTGTGAGAAAGAATCCAGTGGCGATTTTACTGGGTGTTCTTTGTGATTAGAACGGGCTTCCCTGAAACTAAAATTTCTCTGTACTCCATGTCTTCCTATGTTGAATGAGAAATCATAGGGTTGATTTCATCCAATGTCTCCCAAAGACTGAAGACAATATGACACAGCAAGAATTTCATAAATGCCTATGGCTGACACTTTATCAGGGAATTAGAAGTATGATACATCTAGCTTATTGTTTATTTGTGTGTGTGTGTGTATATGTGTGTGTACATGTGTGTACATGCATGTGTTCATTCACAGGTTTGCATGTCAGAATGAGCATGTATGTGTTTGTGTGCACAGGCATTTGTATTTGCATATATATATATGTGTGTGTGTGTGCGTGTGTTTGCATGTATACATGTTAAATATATAAGTTTGCATGCACAGTTGTCATATATGTATGTTTGTATATTTGTGTGTTTCTAAGTACAGGGCAGGTCCTCACATATATTTATATTCACTTTCATCTTGTACATACCTCTTTTCAACAATTTAGTATTCACAGTCAAATGAGTAGATTCATTTATCTGGAAGGATATAGATCATGCCTTAGCATAAATAGCCAAGTAAGACTGTATGTAGGAAAAAAGAAGGGAGAGATTGCAATTCATGTATTGTAAGCCTTAAAACATATATTTTAAGAAAAAGTTGGGGCTGAGAGATGTCTCAACAATTAAGAGCACTGACTGCTCTTCCAGAGGTCCTAAGTTCAAATCCCAGCAACCACATGGTGGCTCACAAACACCTGTAGTGAGATCTGATGCCCTCTTCTGTTGTGTCTGAAGACAGCTACAGTGTACTTATATATAAAAAATAAATAAATAAATAAATATTTTTAAAGAAAAGAAAAAGTATGTTCATTGTACCACATTATGAAGTAGACTTAACTATATTAATTTTCCAAGTCTATATGTATCGTATCTAATTTTTATAGAGAAAAAATATACATTTCACATGAATTTTCTTTACAAGAAAATACAGTAAATACATTGCTATTGGTGTTAAGAGTCTGGGCTTGTTTTTCTAAGATATACCTGTTTGTGTTGAGGCAGTAGTCAAGTACTTTCTAAGATGCACACCACACCTTACTAAATTAATTCTTCCAGATCACTCAGTGAGGACCCTTGTTACTTTGCTACAGTACATAGGCTATAAATCTGATTACATTTATAATTACAAATAAACTTATTCATTTCACTTGGAGAAAACCAAAAGGAAAAATGCATAGTTTTATTTTTCCTACATCCACTAGTTGGTTTACAGTATCTTTGCTTCCTATCTGGTTGTTGACAATAATTTTTCATTGTGTATATATTTTTCTGACAAAGCTCTTTGGCATTTTCTCTCCATTTCAATAGATGGTGTGATTTTTAGTTCTCTCTGAATTGTTCTTGGTTCCTCCCATTCAGATGCCCATGATTTATTACTGACTGAAGCAGCTGAGCTTGGTGAAGTCACAGCTGGTTCTCTTTAGTAGCCTATTGTGTGTACCATCTGGGCCTGCTGTTTCCAGTGTGTTCCACTTTTCCCCTCACCTTTAAAAAATGTAGCTATTTTGGTAAGTTTTTCCTGGACCTCTGATGGCTATTTTTCTTATTTTCCTTTTTATAACAAATATACTAGAAAAATAATATTTACCTCTAAGTCAGTGCTTACTTCCAAACATTAGTATCATGTTAACTGGTCTGTGTTTAGGAATTATTTTACCTACCCCCCTCACCTCGCATAAAGCTACATTGGGCACATATTTTAGTAGCACATATCAAAGTCACCTTTCTTTCCTTCTCATTCTTCCACAAAGGTAACAAATGGCCATTCCTATTCTTTGTGTCTCATGTAAACTGCCTTTTGTTTCTAGACATAAGGACACAGTGCTCAGATCACACAAATCAAAAGATAATGCACCCACATCCCACCTGTTCTCCATTGGTAGCTTGGATGCTCTGTGCCACATGGATGCTGAAAACTGTTTTCACCATGATTATGCATTCGTTCCATTTCCAGCACTGTTTCTATTACTTCCACTGCTATCTTGAAAAGTAAAACAACACTTAGGGAGCCATGACCTACACAGTGTCCTCTGAAGTCAATATCAAACTTCACAAGCTGTAGATACCCATAGAAAATTCTACTCTCTACCTTCATCTTACTGTAAAGCTGTTCCTCAGCGGATAATACTAAAAACCGTCCACCCATCCTGATAATCTAAACTCTTGTAGTCTAGAAGCACTTGGTCTGATTACTGCACCTTGCATACCTGATCTCTCTCTCCTATGGGATATGCCCTCTTGCCTAAAAGCACCTACCAAATACAAGGCCACTTCTACTTTCATAATGTGTCCTGGAGACATTCTAATTCATCATGTACTCTGAGTTTTTTTAATGGAAATAAATTTCAATTCCCTCTATCCTTTTCATCTTTATAAAGTGTATAATGTGTTAGTGCCACAAGATTCTAAAAAAGGAATTTCTAGCACTCCTCCCTAATAAAACACTTTAATAAAAAATGTCTGCTTGAAAATGCCTTTATGAGAGCTAAGAATCAAAGTGAGAAATGAACACCTGGATGCAAAGAGAAGTATGAAATGATGTATTAGAGGGTAAAAAGGATTCTGTGTCCTTTTTTCTTGGCCCTAATTCAACCCAGGCATTTGAGTTTGGGAGGTGTTTTCTGCTGAGGAATACAAGGAAATGAACCTTTATGAGCCCACTCAATAATACCATGCCTACTCTAGTTAAAACCAAAATAGATACCAAAGGCAGATGATAACAAGTGTTAGTGAATATGGAAAGGAAAGCGGTCCCTTTTACACTGTTGATAAGAATTATAAAGAACAAGTGGTATAGAAGTGGGATTTTTAGATTTTTAAAGTTTATTTCATGAAAGCTGAAAGAAGAATGGTCATCAGAGGCTGTGGACAGTGGTGAGTTAAAGAAAGTTAAGAATTAAGCAATGGCCCTCAGTTATGCTTAGAAATTGTGCAAGAATTTCCATGGTACAGAAGAGGGATCTTGAGTAGTAGTGAATATGCATTTATAAGTTCTGGGGGAAAGGATTGGGACTTTCTTCTCTAGAGAAGGGTAATGAATATTTGAAGAGATAAATATGTTAACATGTTCAACCTGATTTACAGATTGTAAAATATATACATGCTTTGAGATATCATGTTAGCTCATTAATATGTATAACTTTTAGGGTTTCAAGCAATAATAAAAATATAATAAGGAAAATATCAGAGCTTCACCCATCAAGTGAATAAAACTCTGCATTGTATGTATTATTTAAAAGAAAAAATTCTAAGGAGTGCATAATGGAATTTCACTACAAGAATTATGTAGATGCATAAAGACTATGTACTTTAGCTAGTCCCAAGAACGTAAGATTTCTTTAAACAACAGAAAACGTATTGCAGAATGCACCCTATAACCTGAGATCTCTCTTCTCTCTCTCTCTCTCTCTCTCTCTCTCTCTCTCTCTCTCTCTCTCTCTCTCTCTCTCTCTCTCTCTGTTACTTTATTTACATTCCAGTCTTTTCCCTCCACTCACCCCCTCCAACACAGTTCTTCATCCCATTTCTCTTCCCTTTCCTCTGAGTGGGTGCTCCTCCCCTACAGGCCTCCCTCTCCCCTTTGGCCTCAAGTCTCTCAAGTATTAAGCACATCTTCCCCCACTGCTACCTGACCAAGAAAAACTCTGCTATATATGTGCCAGGACAGGAACTGGCCCATGCGTGCTCCTGGTTGATGGCTCAGTCTCCGGGAGCTTAGTTGAGTCTGAGTTATTTGAGTCTGCTCATCTTCCTATGGGACGACAGCTCTCCCTTTCAGCTACTCCCTTCCCCTAATGGAAAACAAATGGGTCCCCAATTTTAGTCCAATGGTTGGGTGTAAGTATCTACCTCTGTCTCAGTCATCTACTAGTAGGGTCTCGCTGAGGACAGACATGCCAGGCTCCTGTCTGTAAGTACATCATAGCATCAGTAATAGTGTCAGGCCTTGGTGTCCCCCATGAGAATGATCCCAAGTTTGGTGGGTCATTGCACCTCCTTTCCTTCAGTCTCTTCTCCATTTTTGTCCCTGCAGTACTTTTAGATAGGAACAATTCTGAGTCAGACATTTTGATTGTGGGTTAGTAACCCTGTCCCTCCACTTGAGGTACTATCTATCTCCTGGACTCATCCAGTTCCCTCTCTTCAGTGTTGGGCATTTTGGCTAAGGTCACTCCCAATGATTCCTGAGAGTCTATCACCTCCCAGGTCTCCAGTACTTTCTAGAGGGTCCCTCAACTTGCAACTGCCACACAAGCCCTGAGGCTGCTTATTTCCATTCATTCTTTGGGGTTCTCTCTTGTCTCCCCACGTATATCTGACCCCGTACCACATTCCCCGTTTCCCCTACCCCGTACCAGTCCCACCTAGGACTCTCCCTCTGCCTCCTGTGATTATTTCCTTCCCCCTTCAAAGTGGGATTGAAGCCACCTTACTTCTACCTTTCTGCTTGTTTCACTTCTTAAAATCTGTAGGTTGTATCCTAGGTATTCTGTTCTTTTTGGCTAATATCCACTTATCAGTGAGTAGATACCATGCAAGTCCTTTTGGGTAAAAGTTACATCACTCATGGTGATATTTTTCTAGTTCCATCCATTTGCCTTCAAAATTCATGATGTCCTTGTTTTTAATAGCTGAATAGTATTCCATTATATAAATGAACCATATTTTCTATAGCAATTCTTTGGTTGTAGGACATCTGGGTTGCTTCCTGTTTCTGGCTATTACAAATAAAGCTGCTGTGAACATGGTGGAGCATCCTTGTAGTATGGTGGAACATCTTCTGGGTATATACCTAAGAGAGTTATTCAGGTAGAACTATTTCCAGTTTTCGGAGGAAATGCCAGATTGTTTTCCAGAGAGCTTATACCAGTTTGCAACACCATGAGCAATGAATTTCGTATTCTACCATGGTGCTGAAGCTGTTTATCAGCTGTAGTAGTTCTCTAGTGGAATCTAGGAGTTGCTAATGTATACTATCATATCATTGGCAAATCATACTTTGACTTCTTCCTTTCCAATTAGTATCCCCTTGATCTCCTTTTGTTGTCTAATTGCTCTGGCTAGAACTTCGAGTATTATATTGAGTAGATAGGGAGAGAATGGCAACCTTGCCCTGGGTTTCCTGGGGGATTGCTTCTAGTTTCTCTCCATTTAAATTGATGTTGGTTGTTCATTTGCTACATATTGCTTTCATTATGTTTAGGTGACTGCCATAAATTCCTGAATTCCTGATCTCTCCAGGATTTTTAACATAAAGTGGAATTGTGTTTTGTCAAAAGCTGTTTCAGCATCTAATGAGATGATCATATGTTTTCTTTCCCTTGAGTTTGTTTTTGTAGTGGATTACAATGATGTGTTTTTATATTTTATATTTTATATTTAATCATACCTGCATCCCTGGGATGCAGCCTGCTTGATCGTGGTGAATAATAGTTTTGATGCGTTGTTAGATTTAGTTTGTGAAAATTCTATTGAGTATTTTGGCATCAAAATTCATGAGATTGGTGTGAAATTCTCTTTTTTGTTGGGTCTGTGTGTGATATAAGTATCAGAGTAATTGCGTCTTCATAGAATCAATTAGATAGTGTTCCTTCTGTTTCTATTTTCTGGAATACTTTCTTTGTCTGTGGTGATCTGACAGAATGTATGGGTTCCATACTTCTCGGATCTGTTGAGGCTTGTTTTATTTCGGATTATTTGGTCAATTTTGGAGAAGGGTCCATGAGGTGCTGAAAAGATGCATTCCCTTGTTCTGGGATGAAATGTTGTGTAGATATCTGTTAAATACCTTTGATTCGTTACTTCTGTTAGTTTCACTGTGTTTTTCTTTAGCTTCTGTTTCAATGATCCATCTATTGGTATAGACTGAGGTACTGACATCTCCCACTATTATTGTGTGAGGCACAATGTGTATTTTGAGCTTTAGTAAAGTTTCATTTATGAATGTGGGTACCCTTGTATTGTGGCATAGATATTCAGAGTTGAAACTTCTCTCTTGGGGAATTTTTCCTTTGATGATTGTTTGAAGATTATTCCCCATCTTGTTTGATAATTTTTGGTTGAAAGTCTATTTTATTGGATATTAGGATGGTAACTCCAGCTTGTTTCTTGTGACCATTTTCTTAGAAACCTTTCTCCCAGCCTTTTACTCTGATGTAGGGTCTGTCTTTGTCACTGAGGTGTGTTTCTTTTATGCAGCAAAATGCTGGATCCTGTTTATGAATCCTGTTTAGAAAGACAAATTTGTTTAAATTTGGTTTGCCATGGAATATGTTGATTTCTCCATATATGATGAGTAAGAATTTTACTGTGTATAGTATCATCGGTACAGTAGCATTTGTGTTTTCTGGAATCTGGATGACATCTGTCCAGAATCTTATGGCATTTTAGGATCCCTGTTGAGAAGTCTGGTGTAATTTTGATAGGTCTGCCCTCATATGTTACTTGCCCCTTTTCCCTTACCGCTTTTAATATTCTTTCTTTGTTCTGTGAATTTGGTGTTTTGATTATTATGTGACAATAATATTTTCTTTTCTACTGCAATCTATTTGGTTTCTTGTACATTTATAGCCATGTCTTTCTTTAGGTTCTTTAGGTTAGGTAACTTTTCTTTTATGATTCTATTGAAGATATTTTCTGATAGTTTGAGCTGAAGTTCTTCTCCCTCTTATATTCCTACTATTCTTAGGTTTGATATTTTCATTGTGCCCTGAATTTTCTGGATATTTTTGGTTAGAAGCTTTAACACTTTGTATTTTCTTTGAATGATGTGTCATTTCCTTGTATGGTATCTTCTATGCCTGAGATTCTCTCTTCTATCTCTTGTACTCTGTTGGTGATGCTTGCATATGCACCTCCAAATTTCTTTCCTAAGTTGTCTACCTCCAGGGTTGCCTCCCTTTGTGTTTTCTTTACTGTTTCTATTTCTGCTTTTAGTTCTTGCACTGTTTTGATCAATTCCTTTACCTGCTTGATTGTATTTTCCTGTATTTCTTTAATTTATTTGTTTCTTCTTTAAGGGTTTCAAACCATTTGCCTGTGTTTTCCTGTAGTTCTTTAAGGGAGTTCTTTATATCCTTTTTAAAGGCCTCTATCATCTTCATGAGGTAGGATTTTAAGTCATTACCTTGCTTTTCAGGCATGTTAGGGTATCCAGGAATTGCTGTGAAGGAACAACTGGGTTCTGATGGTACCAAATCGCATTGGGTTCTATTGCTTATGATCTTGTGCTTGCCTCTAACCATCTGGTTCTCTCTGGTATTAACTGGACTGGGTATCTTTGACTTAACCAGAGTCTTTGGAGGCAGGTATAACTCTGTGACCTGATATATGACTCATCTCCTTGGAGGCAGACAGTATTGTCTCTGGTTAGGGTAGGCCTCCTATGTCTCTACTTAGTGCCAACTTCCTGTGCCCCTGATTACTATAGGTCTCCTGTGCCCTTGTTTACTGAGGACCTCCTGAGAGGCTCACTGGCTGTAGCATTTGGTTGGGTATCTGGCCACTGATCTGGCCCTGGTGGGGAAGTGGGCAGGAAGAAAGGTGGAGCCAGGTTTAGGGTGGGTTTTGCTTCAGCTGGGCTCTGTGGTTGTCCCATCTGGCATGGGTATATGGGTGAGTTTCTCACCTGTGCTTTTTGTTTCTACAGACCTCTCAGGAGGCAAGTAGGTTGTATGTTTAGGCAGGTATTGGGACACTGATCTGGCTCAGGTGTGGAAGTGGGCTGGAACGAAGATGGAGGTGGGGTAGGTCCCTTGTCAGCTGGGCTGTGTGGGCATCCCAGCAAGTGTGGGTATTTGGGCAAGATTCTCACCTGTACCCTTGGTTACTGTGGACCTCCTGGGATGCACTGATATCTGGCTGCTGATCTGGCCTGGGCAGGAAGAAAGTGGAGCTGGGGAGGGGAACTCTGACATCAACTGGGCTGTGTGGATATTAATTGATCTCCTGAACTGTAAGGAAGAGAGGAAGGTAATGTCTTTTTAAAAAAGTCATCAGTCTTACTAATTCTCACCATTATTATTCATTTATTTTGTAAAATTATTCCTGAATTTCTTTGGGTACTACCCTATAACACAACTGTAATAGATTCTTAACCCAGCTGGCTGTTTACATGACTCTGTAAACATGTGAGGAAGGTTTTATTCTGCCATGACATCTGTCTACTAGTTGCAGTTTTCCTTAGCATGAACAGACTGTGATTCACAAACTCCATGTGACTGACACAGTTAATTTTTTTAATTCTTCAAAAGGTTCATATATATATATATATATATATATATATATATATTCGTGTGTGTGTGTGTGTGTGTGTGTGTGTGTGTGTGTGTCCCTCAGCAGCTATCTACTGGCCAAAATTCTCTGAATAATGGTGATTGATAAGTAGCCCCTCCGTAATCCATGTAGAATTTTTAACTACCTACTACAAAACAGTCATATTCATTATTTATTTATTTACATAACAAAAGATGTCTCTCATACCAATACCCCTCACGCAGAGTCCATTTCCCCAAATCTCATCCCCTTTCCTTTGAGAGGGTACCCTCTCCCGTTATAACCCAACCCTGGCACAGCAAGACTCTACAGGGTTAGGTGTACCCTCTCCCACTGAGGTCAGATAAGGCAGCCCTATGTGCTGGGGGCCTCAGTGTAGCCCTTGTATGCTCTTTGGTTGGTAGCTCAGTCTCTGAGAGGTGTTATGGCTCCAGACTAGTTAACTCTGCCTGTATTCCTATGAAGTTCCAATCCCTTTTGGGGCCTTCAATCCCCCCCCCATCTCTTCTGTAAGAGTCCAGTGTTTGGCTGTGGGTATCTGCATCTGTTTCAGTCAGCTGCTTAGTAGAACCTCTCAGAAGATCCATGATAAATTCTACAGACCCAAAGAACTTTAACAAGAAGGGAGGCCTAAGTGAGGATGCTTGAATCTCACTTGGAAGAGAGATAACATCATCAGAGACAGAAGGAGGAAGGGAACTGAGTGGGAGAGGGAATGGGGAAGGAATTTAGGGAGGCTCAGGATCAGGTATGAAGAAAGACAAGAAAGAGGCCCAGGGGAAAAGGAGAATAAATAGAAATCTGTGGCTGCGGGGGTAGGGGGTAGGTGGGTGGGGGGAAATCTCTAGGGATCTCCAGAGACCTGGAGTGGGAGAGGCTCCCAAGAGTCAATGTAGGTAACCTTGATCAAGATGCCTAACAGTGGGAACATGAAACCAGAAGAGGCCAACTCCTACAGCCAGGCAGGAGGGATATGGATACCAACCTACTCACAAACCTTTCAACCAAAATTTGCTCTAAAAACATAACAGGGACAAAGATGAAGCAGAAACTGAGGGAAAGCCAACAATAACTGGCCCAACTTGAGACCCATCCCATTGTCAAGCACAATGATACTATTAATGATTCTCTGTTATACTTGCAGACAGGAGCCTAGCATAACTGTCATATTTGCTCTTAACTTTATTTTCCCACTAGAGGATAAATGCTTATTTGTTTGTTCTGTTTTTGTTTTATTTATAGTTTACAGTTTATCATGGGGAAAGGCAAGGCAGGGAATTTGAGGAAGAAACTAAAACAGGGCAAACAGGGATGCTGGTTACTGTCTCACTCTCCACGGCTTTGCTCAGCTAGTTTCTTTAAAAAAAGAAAAATATTATTTTACCCCTTCCCTTTCCTCCATCCAACCCCTCCCATGTACCCACTGGTCACTTTTGAATAATGACATCTTTTCCCTACACAGTCCCTATAATGTTACTTGTATGTATATGATTTTAGGGTGGCTGACCACTTTGTATTGGACAACTGATTGGGTGGTTCTCCCTGGAAGTCTATTTCTCCAATTATTAGCATTCCATATTTGTCTAAAGCTCTGTGTCTGGGAGTAGGGGCTGGAAATGCAAGCATGTTCACTTCTTTATGTTTTACTCTCTGATAATAATTGTCTTCATTTGTTGTATCAAGTCAGTTGACTCTCTTCTACCTTAGAGCTCCTGTGAGACCCTCCTGGAATAGAATTCTTCACCAACTATTCTTATGGTCAATTCTAAAACTTTCAAGCATTTATTAAAATATTTTTAAGTAATAAATACTCCAGACACCATTAATTTAGTATTATAATGCATTAATCAAGCACTTGGGGATTCTCTAAACCAGATCTATATATTTTTCTTCTCTAAAAACTTTTTAAAAATATTTTTTAGTCTGAGTCTTGCTCCATATCTCAAACTGACTTCAAACATGATATCCTCTTGGCTTACCCTCCAGGATGCTGGGATTAAAGGCTCACTGTGCTTGGTTCATAGTTTCCTCCTTCTAATAATATACTATAATAATTTATTTATTAAGCACTTCAGCTCTACTCTAGTTCCATGTTTCCCTTATGGATCTTTGAGGGCAAGATTTTTTCTCATAGGCTCAAAAGCCATAGACTACAGTTCAGCACATAGACATGTATTGTCTGAACAGGCCCTGCCCGGCTTGCAAATGGCTTTCAAGAAAAGCTGTTTGTTTCAGGACTTTAAGAATAACATAAAGCCTCACTAAATTATAGGTGGCCAAAAGGGGCCTTTTGGACATTGCTCAGTTTGGAATTTTGAACATGCATCTTTATTATGTGATAAATATACATATCTTCTACATTATGCCCTGTATATCTCTTCTCAATTCTTTTGACTCACAAGGAATGGGCCACTAAAAGGAGGCTATTGATATGCCACTATGTGGAAAAACCTGCACATGGATTCTTAGGCCAGTGGGGACCTTGGAATGAGAAAGAATCGTGCACTTTTCCTGGTCCTGATTTGTAGTGCCCTGTCTCACTCTACTGGAATTCCATGATAATATATCAAGGTGAGTGACTAGATACAGGAGCTAATGACTGTCTGTTGAACAGGATCCATACATGGTTCTCTTTAGCTTATCTGTATCTTTTGTGCCACATAGGAGGAAGAGTCATTATCCATAGTTCATCTTTAGCTTCCTAAAACACTGTTTTTAGTAATTTTGTTCTGTAAAATATGAACATATTATTTTTCTCAATGTATGTGCAAGCACATAAATTATTTCATATGTTTGTCTACTATCTCTTTGTAATTGGAAACCAGAACATAATCTTACATACTTCTATGAACAATTTAACATGTACTTCTATTTTAGTGACAAATTTTGAGGAACAGAACATAATACATCTTTCTCATGATTAATTTTTATATTGATTCATAGGCACCAAAATGACTTTTTTTTTCAATTCTACTGCTAATAAATACTTAAACCCCCCAAACTCAGAGGAACATCATTATATTATACTTTCCAGTTGAGGGTGCAACAGACATAAACATTTTAAGTCAGAGAATTAGAGAAATTCATTATCATGCAATTTACCCAATTGACTCAATACCATAAGGTTTTATCTTTTGACTCAAAAATTAAAATTCTGTGTAAAAGCTTAATGAACATTGAATAAAATAAGTGTCTCTCTCTCTCTCTCTTGTGTGTTCTCTCCTCTCTCTCTCTTTCTCTACTCCCCCCCTCCCTCCCTCTCATCACTACTGTAGATTTTAGAGTCATCTGTTTAAGAAAAATTTTAAAAACACAGTTTTCTTAATTGGAAAGTATGCAGCTGCATAATACAATTTTAATTAACCTTAACACAAAAATATTCTCAAAATATTGAACTATAAATAAATTGAAATTAGACACTTACACTAGTGCAGAAATGTCTATATCCAAGAATAAGTTTAGGAATCTGGCAATTCTCTACAGCAATATGATTTAAACTGTCCAATGTACATATAAAGCTTAACTAGATATAATCATAAGTTTTAAAACTATCAATTTAAATATAATAAATTAATAGTGCTTCCAAAAGTATTTAAATGCAACAAATATTGCTATTTCTCATCTCTATATCTAAGTTCATCAATCTCGTCAGAATAAATAAGACAGGATAATAAAAATCACTAGGAAGGGCACTTGATATAGCTTACTGATAGAGCTCTTTCTCAGCATGTTCAAAGCCCTAGATTTCAACCTAGGTACTACAAAGAAAAACAACATAAAAATTATAATATTCCTTTAATTGTAATTCATTTGAAAGGGACTTTGTTCAGTGTTTGAAAGAAAATTTCAAAGAATAGTATTGTTAGATCTCAGAAATGGAGGTTTGGTATTCTGCCTGAGACAACCATTCTGACTAACTTACTATCCAAGATTCCTGAATGTGGCTGTGCCAGCTTTCTGCCTTGCTACTACCCCAAGTCTTCTAGTTCCAACCATTATCAGAAGTATATTGCTGAGTTTTTTACATGACTCTAATAACCTCTTCATTGTGAAACCCTGTTCAACCAAAGACAAATTACATAATACTAATATACAACAGCACAGAATCAACATTTAAAGAAGAACAAAAGGGGTGTAATAAGGAATAATAACACCAAAGCAAGACAAAACTGAAACAGAAAAAAGACAAAATCCCATGACTTCATTTCAGACATCTGAGATGGACTCATAGAGGCCCCAGGAGGATTAGGAATCCTAACCTCCTTCTTGCATCAGCTCAACTCCATGCATGCAGCTTGCTCCTGAGGATGTTTCAAGGTTTGGGCTCTTTCTCTACCCTGTAATATTGATTACAACTTGGGTGGCACCCACACAGATTTATGCAGAGACCTCTTACAGTCTCCTGTTGATGGTCCAACCAAAGCTGGTTTTAGCAGATGTCTAAGACCATGCAACGTGATACCCTCATAGTAGTAGGTTGTCTTTCATTCCTCTAAGATCTGTACCACATGGCCAAGTTTTGTTCCTAAAAATGTAGCCTAACATGCTTAGACCACAACAGCAGGAGGACTTCTATGTGCCTTTCATGCTGACCTTAGCAAAGTATTTCCTTAGGTATTTGTATTTAAGTAGGGGAACCTTCATGAGTGGGGTTTTGCCCTTGAGACACCTTTCATATTATACTAATATAGTATAAAATGTTTCTCTTCAGTGATGGTCTTCTCAACTATAACAGCTTATTTCTCATCACCAACCATAATGCTATCCTGTCTAGAAACTTCTTCCACCACACAAATTATTATGTTAATTTGTAACTGAACTTTATTTAGGTTCTTTGGGAAAATTGAGAACAGATGTTGGTCAAATTATAAAACATACCTGAGTTCCATTTCTTCTCTGAAACATCATGGGCTTGGACTGTTTCTATGTCATTCTTGGCTTTCAAATTCCCACCAGAACTTTCTACTGCACCCTGACTTCTAACCCAGAGTTCCCAAATCTTCCACATTCCTCCAATAAACAAATTCCAAAAGCCTAAGGACCACATGGCTGTGTTTATCTCAGCAGTGTTCCTATTCCTGGAACCAACTTTCAATCTTAGACACTTCCCAAATTGTTGTGATAAAATACCTTGGTGTAGAAAGGGCTTATTTTGGCTTGCAATTTGAGGGTGAAGTCCATTGTGGTATAGAATTCAAGACAGTTGGAGCTTGAAACAAGTAGATGGATTTCATCCATGGTTAGGAAGCAAGTAATGATGAATTTTCATGGTCAGTTCCCCTCTCCCTTTTTATTTTTTCTAGGATGCATCCATGAAATAGTAGTGTCCACATTTAAGTACGGTCTTCCTCTATTGATGGACCTAATCAAAAACATTTCCTTATACCTATGTCAAGAGTTCAACCTAACTAATCTAGACTACCATAAGCCTCGTCTCTTAGGTGATTGTTCTAAATCCTGTCAAGTTAAAATCCAGTGATAGCCATCATACCACATTATGGCTTTTCCTGAAAAACAACAAAATTTTATATGCATAAAATTTTTTCAAAGCTATGTAAAGGAATTTCTAAGCCAATTCCCTATTACCTTGTAACAATTTGAGAACACAGAATGAAAGGCATAACATATGAGTGAAGTTCATGATATACATGAATATACATAAATATGCATATATGTATGTAAATATATATACTCACATGAACATGACATATGTATCAAAGAGTAATAAAATACGATTAAATATAATAGCACAATGCAGAGAATTTTCCACATTCCTCACTGTGTCATTGTTTTCTGGAAAATTTACTTTGAATAAGGAAATGAAGAATAATTACAAGAAAAACATAATTTAAGAATTTTACAGTTATAAATTTCAAACTAGTGTTTGAAAAACCAGTGTTTACCTGTCTGGTAAACTAAAATCACATTTAATTGATGAATGTAATGACCAGATAATAAAAACCTCAGAGGCTCATTAGGACTGAATATTTTACCTATTAGGATTTGTCCTTAATCGTGCAGCCTTGAAAGCAATTGTTGTTGGAATTTCTCAAGTGTCAAAAGATTAAACCAAGGCAATTCTTTTTCCTCTTCTGAGTTGTCTAAATTTATTACAAAGGCATGACCCATTAATTTAAAGTTACATTTTACTGAGAAATTTATCTGGAAAATAACAGAAAATTTAGGCATTTAAAAAAATTGCACTCAAGGTCTTGTCATCTATTGCTAATTGACACTGAAGACTGTCATCTCTTTTAACTTCCATAGCACAAATCACTGTTGTAATTACTGATTCTCTGAAAAAATAATTTTGTCAGCTCAACTCTAAGGTATGAAGATAGCACCTTTATAATTAACAGTAAATACATTAATCATGTATCAAAGTGTAAGCCCATATATTATCATGTGTAACCTGTGTGCAGGAAATTACACTTCAAGAATCAAAATATTATACTTGTAAGAAGTTTTAATGTGTGTAATTCCTAAAACCCATTCCAATATTGACCCATTGATTCTATGTGCCAAAAATATTTTCTGGTCACGGTGAGATGAGTAAGAAAGATTAATTACTATACTTGGTCTGTGATTTGCTCTGCTTAAGTTCAAGCCAAGATATATACTCTTGGCTATTATCAGTCATATTATATTTCTTTCTTTGCTATTACATCACTATACTCTAAGTTTAGAATTAAAGGCATCCTACATGGTGAATCAAAAGTTAAAGTCCCATACTCACAGTCAACCGTCAGACTCAGCACAGGGACCACAGTGGAAGAGCTAGGGGAAGGTCTGAAGGAGCTGAAGGGGATTGCAACCCCATAGGAAAAATGGTATCAATAAACCGGACCACCCAGAGTTCCCAGACACCAACCACCAACCAAAGAGTATACATGAAGGATTCCTTAACTCCAGCTACATATATAGCAGATGATGAATTTATCTGGCATCAATGGGAGTAGATGCCCTTGGTCCTGTGGAGACGTCATGCCCCAGCATAGAGGAATGCTAGAATGGTAAGGTGGGAGTAAGGTGAGTGGGTGGAGGAGCACCCTCATAGAAGCAAAGGGGAGGATGAATTGGATGGGTGGCTTGTGGAGGAAACCAGGAAGGAGGTATCATTTGAAATGTAAGTGAATAAATTTATTAATAAAAAACAAAGAGTAAAAAAAAGGAATGATAGCAATATATTGTTATATCTTACATATTTATATAAGAAAAATAAGAAGAGGAAAATAATAAATAATAAATTGTATATACATGGGGATAATTGAAGCAAATTAATAGTATTGACAGTACAATTAAAATAATTAAAATGAGAATATTTAAATACTTTATTTAATGTACTAAGAAAAATTCCAAGGAAGTCTCAAAGTTTATTTCTCATTTGTAGTATAAATTTAAAAATGACTGTGTATGTGCCTGTGTGTGCTATTACGCTAAATTGGTCTTGCAAATACAATATCATTAGCATCAAGGAAATTCATCGTGAATTAGAAGAGATTCAACTATCAAATGGTGTATTTTCTTCAAAGTAACTGCATGAGCAAATGATATTTTGTGGAGTGAACATTTCCGAAGTCTTTGCATTGGAAATGTCTATAAGAAATACCACTTCAAGGAGAGTGAGTACTTTACTACAATCAAGAATTATTCCCTAACTGACCATCCTCTACTGGAAATGCCATGGCTCCTTAGAGAAACCACTGGTTCCAGAGATGATACACAGAGACTGGATTTTAGGACATCTTCTTGGAGTTCCAGACATCTCAGTGGTAAAATGTCCTTGAGAGAAGTTCCTTTAAGGATTCAACATTTAAGAACTTTCAGTAGCCAATAAGAGTAATAAGGACAGTGAGGCAAAACAAATACAACAGAAAGAATGTGTGGTAATTTTTTTTATGAGGAGCAAAGGAAAGACAAACAAAAGTCCCAATGGTGGACTAGGTTATAAATATAGAAAAAATATAAAAGTATCATGCTTTCCTATAATTTCTCATATAAGCAACTTTGTGCCTTCTTTATTCCTATAACACAAAAAGTTCAGTTTGTACTCTTCAAATATTCTTTTTTATTTCAATTAACATGTTTCTTCCTTTTTATTTTTTTTTTGGATATTTTCTTTATTTACCTTTATTTTTTCCCCTTTTTTTATTGGATACTTTTTATTTAATGTTATTCCCTTTCCCAGCCATAAGCCCCATATCCCATCCCTTCTTCTATATGGGTGTTCACCCTCCCCAACCACTTCCCCTTTCCACCTCCCACCCTGACATTCCCCTGAACTGGGGGGTCCAGCCTTCACAGGACCAAGAGCCTCTCCTCCCATAGATGCCTGACAAGGGCCATCCTCTGCTACATATGTAGCTGGAGCCATGGGTCACTCCATGTGTACTCTTTAGTTAGTGGTTTAGTCTCTAGAAGCTCTGGGAGGTCCAGTTGGTTGATACTGTTGTTCTTCCTATGGGGTTGCAAACCCTTTCAACTTCTTCAGTCCTTTCTTTAAATCCTCCATTGGGGAACCTGTTCTCAGTCCTGTGGTTGGCTGTGAGCATTGCCTCTGTGCTTGTCAGGCTCCATCAGAGCCTCTCAGGAGACAGCTATATCAGTCTCCTGTCAGCATACACTCCTTGGCATCCCCAATAGGTTTGGTGACTGCATGTGGGATGGATCCCCATGTGTGGCAGTCTCTAAGTTGCCTTTCTTTCAGTCTCTGCTCCACACTTTGTCTCCATTTTTCCAAATATTCTTAAATATGTTGCTTCCCATGAAAGCATGGTCAACCTACTAGGGGGATATACCTAAAAAAAAAGGATGGCTCACCCTCTCCCAGCAGCTGTAAATTGCCAATAATTTCTCAGGTAGAGATGGACTTTCAGTTCCCCTCCCCATCTCCATAGTGTAATTTTTCTGGACCATATGTTCATTTTTTTTAATTTTAAAAAGACTTTTATACTATTTTTCCATGGTGTATACACCATTTTACATTCTTAAAACAATATACCATGCTTCTAATTTTAATGCATTCTTATCAATACATTCTGATTTTAACTAATAAAAATTTTACATTTTATATTATGAATAAAATGTAATATACATTAGATAATATAGAAAATAGATAACAGACTGTAACATATCACAGAGGACATATTTAATAATAACTCAATGTATGTTACAGAATTTTCTAATCTGTTTTCCCATGAGGCATTGTTACTACTGCACCTGGTTCATGACTGTGAAGGAACAAAGCCAACTCCACAGTAAATGATATAATGCAAAACCAGAAGCTTATGAAGCTCTTACTTCATGTTGTTAATTTTAAGCATTTTGAGAAAGCCACAACATTCTTTGAGACATTTATAATTATTTACAAGTAAACCTGAAAATAGACATTTAATGTGAAATTGATCATCGTATCAGCACCAAGGTAGCTTCTTCTTATTGTGTAATCTTCAGACTCAAATGAAAAGCACATACAGTCCAAATAAACATTTCATGTGACTCGAATTCCTGATTTTTGAAAGACAAGAAATTATTAAAATGAAATTATATTTAGAAACAGTTTTATCTGCAACATCACAAATACCAGAAATTAGCTATGTTAGGGGTAGAGGGATTTGACCGGAAATAGCACATTGAATTTACTAGATGTGAAGCCTTCCAAATGTCACTTGATTTTCAGAAATGCTGTTACTGCCAAAGAAACATGAAACATCAATTGGAAATCATGTTTTGTGTCTCTCTCACTGTTGTGGGAAGTAAAGGCATGAAGGGTTACTAGTATGTCTTAAAAACAATCGTCAGATATTTACTTCCTGAATTAATTTCTTCCTAGTGTCTTATTGGGGCCTTTTACCCTCAAACTAGCAGACCATAATGTATCTCAAAGGAAAACAGCATTCCATGATGCTTTGGGCCTAACTACTGATAGATTTCCAGAAATAACATGTCACATGGTTACCCTGGAGCAGCAGATAGACTATTAAAGTGGAACCTGAGGAGCATTCCTTTCTAAGGTGGTTCTTGATTTGCTTATAGTAGTTTTTTGAATCTAAAGGCTTTGGCACAATCTAGACATAGTAGAAACAGAAAGAAGTTTGTCATCTATGTGTTAATGATTGTTGTTTTGGATGGCACCCAGGCCACAGTTGGAATTCTGCCCATTTTACAATACACTATCATATACTGCTAAAGAGATCTTTATAAATACGAATAAGGTCGTTTTCTCATTCTGACCAGTGGGTGATGCTGTATAAAAACAGACATGGACTGCCTGGAATAGTGCACTGTTAGGAAATGTTGAGAAATGACCACATCAGTTTTGAGGTGTAGGCTAGCTAGACTTTACCGTATATTTATTATAATGTTTCCGTATATTATTTATTAATTAAAGTTGAGCCTAACCACAACATCATTAATAGTTCATTCCTCTTTGGGACCTGTGTGCATTTGTGTGATTAAATGTCTGCACTTTTTCTCATGGAACCCACAAGCTGCTGTTCCGCATTGATTGTGAACAATGCACAGAGGCTAGTGCCCATTATGAAATTCCCATAAGGCATTCACAGTAATTTTCTCCTGAGTGTATCCAACCTCTGATGCTCCATTATGGGGGAAGAGAAAAACAAATTCTCTATCCACATTATGTGGTTTTTAAAATAGCACATTTACCGTTGGATGGAGCTTTCTGTGTACACTTTCACTATTATGTTTATATTTCTTTTTCTCCCTGAACCAAAGAGATGGGTAAAGTAGAGGGATGAGCTATATGAAGTCTGTTCATCAGTATATAGAAAAAGAAAATGCTCAAGGCATTGGGTTCATTTGGACAAGCTACAGCCTATTAAAAATGTCACTCCATTCATAGCCTAACCACTTCACATAACAAATGTTTTCTGCTCACTCAGGTTTGTGCCTGTACAGATCAGCAGTGTTCTTTGACTATCCCAACATCTGACCATAGCCTTTATAGAACAGTAGTTTTGAACCTTCACAATGCTGTGACCCTTTAATACAATTCCTGATATGGTGACGCTCAACAATAAAATTATCTTGTTGCTACTTCATAACTGTAATTTTAGTACTTTTATGAATCTTAACATAAATATATAATTTGCAGACAATCTGATGCAACCTCCAAAGGGACCATGACCCACAGGTTGAGAACTACTGCCTTACGAAGAGAGTCTGAGTGGCTGTCTTTTTATGGCAGGTACATAGACTGGAGCGGGAGCTGTGCTCTGTTAACTGATGCAGGAGAGTCTGAAGACCTTGCACAGACTTGGCTTTAAAGTTAACATCACAGAGCACATTGGCCATTATTTGTCACATGGGTAGACAGTGAAGGGAATATGGAGATTTAGAAGAACATTATTGTCTACATTCCAGATGACATTTTGAGCAAACAGTATCTTCCCCTATAACACTCCAATAAATATACCACATTTTAAAATGTTCAACATAAAAATTCCACCCAATCATAGACTCATCTTGAAGTCTAAGGTTTCGGGATGATATGCAGTCATTTATAATATCTATATTCTTCTGATGGTCCTCTAGGTTCATGGATACGGAATAAAATAACCTACCTCTGTACTTTCTAATAGGAAGAATAATAAAGACTCTAATTTGGAGAGAAAAGTAGTCCAGTATAGTAGTGCCTTTTTTGTATCAAATCCAAAATCACTGAACTCATTATCAAGGATACTTTCCTGAAGTGAGAAATGATATTCACTTATTGGTGCTTACTTCCTTCAGTCACTTTGAGTACAGGACTGTGGAATATAACCTATTTGCTGGTATGTGTAACTATCTTAATGCAACTCCTGTCCACACAACCATCAGTACCCATGGTTGCTTTCACTGATGTCCCTCAGTACACACTGCTTCCTTGCAAGAAAAGTATATGTCCCTTTCCATGTCAATCTCTAGGTTTGTCATTGGTTGGGCCAAGAGCCATACAAGCAATACCAGATAGGTTTGTGTAGGACATGCTGTAGACTGAGATGTAGGGTCCTGGGATTTTAAACGGCAGAAAAGAGAATTTGGGGGCCAGAGGTATTTTTATCATGTTGACCTTTTTGTCACGTGCCTCCTAGCTCCTAACTACCTGCAGATGTTCTCATTACCATGTTGGCGTTCCAGTCAGGCAGGTGTTGTTACTGGTATACTCAATTGGGAGTTGCTCAGCACACCTTTAAAGCTCTCTTTTTAAGTCATTACACCTTCATTTCAGACTGTGAAAGCATAAAGTGGAGAAGGGACACAGCATTCATCAGTTGTTTCCAGGTGAGTGGTTATGGAGCTTAGATTTGAGGATCAGTCTTCAGAATCTAAGGAAAATAGTGAGGTTGACTTCATCAGCAGGAAAAAAAAATGTTTGACTTGATCCATTGAGGTGGATTGTGCTACTCCTGTCAAGAGTGCTAGAAGAAACTTTTGAAAACAGGTAGTTAGACAGAGAGCTATAGCATGAATCTGATAAGACTGGAAATCAGAGGACCTAGTAAGGGAACTAACCAAGGTAGTCATTGTCCTAATGTGCACCTAGTATGGCAGTAGATTGATCTAAGAGGAACTGTAAAAAGTTTAAAGGACAGGGTAAAACATACATTTGAGAATAATAAGTAAAAAAGGAGTGACTAAAGGGAGGAGACAGAGTAGAAAGAAAACAAAAATCCATCCATAAATATGTTCTTTGAGCTGGGCTGCCTTGTCTGGTCTCGGTGGAAGAAGATGCTCCTAGCCTCTCAGAGACTTGAAGTGCCAGGCCGGGGGAATACTGAAAGGGACTTGCATACTCAAAGGAACAGGAGAGGGAGAATGGGGGAAAGAATTGTTGGAGGGGGTGATCAGGACTGGATCAGTGAGTGGGATATAAATTGAATAAGTTTTAAAAAATCAATCAATAATAAAACCTATCCATAAAAAGAGACTTGTTGCTCTTTTTCTTAGAGCTGCCTGAAGTAAGGATCTTGAAAAGCTTATTTCTTTGTTTTTAAAAAGGCAGTAATGGTCAAAATATCTTAAAATAATTAAAATGTTTGTATATGTATATGTAGGTATGAATATATATTCAGGATATATTCACTTAAATACAAACATATTTAAAAGAACAGACAATATAAAAAGGCATACCCTAGAACAGAAGTAATCATCTTTTAATGTTAATTTATATCCTTAAGTAGTAGTGAACATGCTGTAGAAGTAGAATTAGGATAAGAATTAAGGAGAAAATAACATGATCAGAACTGTATGGTTATATATACCTTATCCTTTAAATCCCATTAATATTTTTTCATTTATAAACTTATGTTAGTTGTCCTAAAGTAAGATTCAGGACCATTAGCTATCTCTATTTCCTTTACCTCTGTAGTTATATGGATTAACTATAACTTTAGTCTTCTACCATTTCTTTGTTCCTAAAAATTTTAGATTCACTTTGAACAAAATGAATATTGGTCAACGTAACAACTTTAGATTACATGAGCACTTACTTGTAAGTAAATTTTGTACTAAGTACATTATTTAAAAACAAACAAACCCTAATCACATATAGACAAATGGTCTTTATATACATGATGATACACATAAGATATAGTTAAATAAACCAAAAAGTTGAATGTTACTGTTCATTGAGATTATGTGCTGTTTTTTTTTATATATATATATAATTCTCGTTGTGAAAGAGAAACTTAACAGGGGATCCTTAAGCAACATATTGTTAGACAGAAATGAACACAGACCACTGAAAAACAAAGGAGTCTTCAGGACTGTGGTAGGGGTCGGAATTGGGAGAGAGGAAGAGCTTCTATCTCAGTTAGAGGGAAATGGGTCCAGAGATACCAGGAAAAAATATCAAAGAGCCATCAGAGCCTGCAGCTCCTTACTGGCAGCAGCTTGTCTAGCATTTGGCAGTTTATACTTTGAGTCCCTGTTGGGATCGTGTTTTTATTTTTAACCAATATTCAGCCCTGGGATGTCTTAAACCTCAAACTGTTAAGTCAATACATTAAGTCCCTAGGCTGCCTTAGAGCTCAGCATTAAGTCCCTTTGCTAGGTTCCCCCTTAGAAGCCAGTCAAGAACCATAGGGACCTGAACTATCTTTTTGTTCTAGGAAACATTCAAGGAGTCCCTCAGAAGAGAAGAGGCCCCAGACTGACAATGTATATTAGCATCTGAGATGAGAGAGAGAGAGAGAGAGAGAGAGAGAGAGAGAGAATAGTAAATTAGGTTAGAAGTTTGAGCTGGAGAAACTTGATAAGCAGAAACTGTGGAACAAAGAAAAGGAGAGGAGTAGAGAGTAAGAGAAGGACTTCAGACCATTTTCTGTTTTGTCTGATAAGCTGTGAATCAGTGAGGATTTAAAAATTAAAAGTGCTGTATCAAGCCTGGTATGGTTCTTATCTAATTGACATGTAGGCCAGATATAAATAGCCTCGTAAGAGTGTTGGGTTTGAGATCAGGAAGATCTACAGTTTTGAAGTTGGACTTTAGACAAAGCAAAGTAGTTTTGTTGTGTTGTATCTAGAAAGCAGGGTAAATAGAAGTTAACACCTCTCTGTAAGTCCTCACCTGGGTTCAGAGAGCAGGTGGAGGGAGGAGCCTGATTTGCAGAAGAGAGAATTTTCTAACTTGTGGAAATCAGGTGCAAAAGCCAAGGAGCATCCAGAGTCTCTGAGAAGTCTCGGGTCTGGGGCACCTCCAGACATTGGCCAATCCTTACCTCCTTGGTGAGTTTGTAGTGTGTGTGGGCTGGGAGAGAAACAGGGAAGACCTACATTCTGGGGTTTAAATAACACACTAATAAAATACCAGAATAAGGATTACACTTCTTGTATAGACAAAGGCAGTGAGGTTTCAGGTCCTCACTGGCAGCTGATCAATCCATGGTAAGGATAATATTGAACTTCTTATATATATCCTCTGATGTTCAACATAAACATTTTCATTTGTTTTGCTGTATCCTACAAAGTCATTATTAAAATAAGCACATTGTGGCAGTTGGCTGACCGTAACTGCCAATCTGATGGGAGAAAGTAAATATCATAAAAATGAAAACAGAGAAGTTACCACAACTCAGAAACAGCAATGCACTTTATTTATTCTTTGAAGTTTTCATAACTATATACTATATCTTGATAATGTATACCCTATATCCTCTCACTTCAGCTATCCTAGACCCTCTCCCGACACATCTTCTTCCCTCTCTCTTTCTCTCAACTTCATGTTCTATCTCTTTAAAAGCATTTAAGTCCAATTTCTTCTGCTCATATGTATGTGGTATACAGTTATTACAGGTGCACAGGAAACCAAGAGTAGTGAACCCCAAAGAAGAAGACTTTCTCTTCCTAATCAGATCCCCAGATTAGAGGAGGGGCTTCAAGAGCCCGTCCCCTGTATGATGGAATTTTCTAACTAGCTTGAGCTTGTGTAAATATGTTCAGGTATTCCAGTTTTATTTCTATTAATTAAATACCCTGTTCCAAAAAGCAACATGGAGGAGAAAGGGGTTTATTTGGCTTATGTATATAGGGCATACTCCACCACTGATGGAAGTCAAGGCAATAACTCAAAGCAGGAGCAGGTGCAAAAACCAAAGACTAATCCTGCTTACTGACTCCTTCCCCATATTTCACTCAACTTCTTTTCTTATATAACACAGGACCTTCTGCCCAGAGCTGGCACGATGCACAGTGGCCTGGACCCTCCCACATTAAACACTAACCAACCAATGCTCCTCAGACACACTCCACGGGCAATCTGAAAGAGGCCGTTCCTAATGGAGAGTCCCTCCTCCCAAATATGTCTAGCTTTTAGCAAGTTGACAAAACCTAAGCAGCATAACAGGTAATCGAGCTGTAATGAATTCATGTGTGCAGCAGTCATGTCGTATCCAGGGGACAGCATTTCGAAGCTGTACTTGCCTCTGCCCCTTTCATCCTCTCTACCCTTCTGGGATGTTTCCTGATTTTGTACAGTAGTTAGCACAGAAACCCCACCTAAGGCTGAACACTCGTATCTGCTTATTCTCAGCATTTGAACAGCAGTGGGGTGTGTGTGTGTGTGTGTGTGTCTGTGTGTGTGTGTGTTGTGTGTGTGTGTTGTGTGTGTGTGTGTCTTACACTGCAATAAGAAGCTTATCTGACAAAGGATAAAGCACCACAATTTTAAAGCTATCAACATAAATATCTAGAAGTTAATTTGACAGCATGGCAAATGACATTATAGCCTATAGGTGTTTTGTTTTGTTTTGTGTCGCCTTTTAAGACCAGAAAAGCACTTGTTAGTTCCATGCTGGCTGTCACTTATTTTGTGGCAATCTATCAAATCACCCAGTACAGTGTATGTAGTAATGGAAGGGACCAGATAAGGAGACAAAAGGTCATGGCTCCTCAACTATGTGGGTAAAGCTAGAGCCATGTTCTCTTGTTTCAACGGTGGACAAGACAGACTAGAAATATGGTTGGTTTTGATAATTTTATGACTTTTCAGAAATTAAAAACATAAAACATTATTTTTATTCAATTGTCAACTTTCATTGTACTTAACAAGGTTTCGATTAGAGTGTTCCTCATTGATTAGGTGTAGATTACATGGTCATTGATAATTAACAGGATCATTTGTAAGTTGCCCACAGCCTGATTTAAATTTAAATTTAATTTTCGAATTGACATTGGACATTGGATATTCCTTGAGGAGATAACACTGCCAGGGTTAACTAATTTATATACTTTTTGCTGTGGGAAATTATTTCAAATGACCCATGAATTGTCAGAAATCAATTTACATTGTGTTAGTGTTTCATTCACATAATGATTATCATCCATTTAATCCTAAATGGGAATTTAAATTCCCTAAATATAACTTAACTATTGGTCATCTCATATACAGATGGTATACAGTGATGCTAGCAAAAATAAAATTGTTAATATATAATAATAAGCTACACAAAGCAATGTGGTTATATAGAATAACTATAGATATTTTCAATTCACAGCAAGGCTGTGAGCAGACATCTGTGCCACCTATTCCAAAAGTTTAGTTTATATTTTACTTTCAAATGACTGACCACAAATGAGCTAATGTCTGGGATATGTGGAGGGGTGTGTGTGTGTGTGTGTGTGTGTGTGTGTGTGTGTGAGAGAGAGAGAGAGAGAGAGAGAGAGAGAGAGAGAGAGTGAGTGAGAGATAGTGCTCTATAACCTCCTTTCTCATCCCCACATCCTCAACCTATGTTTGATTTTTGTATAGTTGTGATATAAGCTCCATATGACTCCAGGTTACTGGTTAAGTTAGCATTGTTTCAGTAATGTTTATTGTGCATTTATTTACGAAAGACTGTAGGCGTCAGGTTACTTGAACTTTTAAAAATAACCTCGGTATTTTCTTGTTTTGAAAGTAATTTTCATTCTTCTCCTCTTTCATGCAACCTAGCCTTCTTTTTTCTTTACAACAAGCTACAGACCATGTTGTCATGTCTGTTCTTGAAGGCTGTTAGATTTTTCTATATCCTCAGTACTTTAGAGGCTGAGGCAGGAGGATTTGGAGTTTGAGAGAAGCCTAGATCTAGGCCATCCTAAATTGTATAACATGACACTATGAAAGAGTAGAGAGACACAGAAGAGAAAGGGAGAAACTGACAAGGAGAAAAACAGAAAAACTGTGAATGAATGATTCTAATAAGTTTTGTTTTTCCCAGCAAACTTAGTTACAAAAACATGGCCTTAGAAAACACTTATTTTTGTTTTAATAAGTCAAAGATAAATAAAGATCTAAGATCTTTCTTAAGTCACTCAAACTAAAGGATCTTGCTTCTTTGAGGAATGAGTTCTGGTATACAAAGCCAACCAATGTAGAAACAAAGACTGAAGAATTTTACATTAATTATAGATAAGATAAAAGGTGATTTTTATTTTCCTCCAACCTAGCAGATAAGTATTATTTTACATTTCAGTTTTGTTACTGAGAATGGGCTTAGCAATACTTAGCATGCCTTATGATCTTTTTAAAAGAAAAGTTTTACTTCTATATTATGTGTGTTTACCGGCATGCATGTATGTGGACCACATGAGTACTGGTATCCATAAAAGCTCAAAAAGGGCATTGGATAGTTTGGAACTGTAGTAATAGTGGTTTTAAGCTCTCATGTGAATACTGAGAACCAATCCTGGTTATCTGAAAGAGCAGCATATGTTTCTACCTGCTGAGATATTTCTCCAGCCCAATGTTTATGACTTTTAGCTGAACCCTACTTTTCCATGAATACGCCTAATTCCAAAACATGAAATCAAAAGTAACGAAAGTCAATACTTGTTTCCCTCATGATTAATCTTTCATCTAATATTTTGAGGACATGATTGATATTTACAAAGCACTACAACCTTATAAAGTCACATTTTTCTTCAACTCTATCCCTTACAGAGGTGACTCTTTTATTGGCCATTTCCTCATAGAGATATGTTAAAACAATTAGGATCTTATATAAACACATAGTTGCTTAAATCTGAAGGTAATGAAAAAGCAGAATGCTGGGATTGCCTGGAGACTTTACTGGGACGCCTCAGAATTCTAGTGGTGTCTCATTGCTGAGCATCAGCACAAGAGTAAGGAATGCCAACCGTACTCTACAAGGTTGCTCGGTGGTGAGTTCTAGGTATTTTTCCATTGAAGACAATGGTCTACGTGCATTAAACTTCACAGTGAACTTTCATTGTTGCAAAAGCTGTAGGACAAACTAACAAACAAATATTTGATTAAGAGGATTTTAAACCTGCAGTAACTTGCACAGAATGTCAGTGGCAAGCTACAGCAACCCAACTCCCATAGAACCATCAACGGCCTAGATTCTTTAACATGGAACGTGAAATACCTCCATATACAGACCTATGAACAGCTTAGATGCTTGTACAGATTGAAGAACACACTAAAAGCATGGTTAAAGCAGGTAACAAGTTACACAAGTTAGAACTGAGTGTTATGAATCTCTCTTTTTTTTTGTCATATATTTGTATCTACATACAAGTACAAATGTATTTTGTTCTCTTATGTGGTCTTCCTGTGAAAAGGTGAATTAACTTACTATTACAGTATTGTAAATCTTACATTTACAGGATTAATTTAATTTACAGGATATGAATGAGAAAATCAGACACCGTTCATAGATTTCACTACCTCTTCTGGGACAAAAAGGCAAGTGCACCTTCTATGCGATTCAAAACAGTTGTGTTACATTTATTCGAACTTTTGAGTTGTCTCTACTTGGAGATTATGGCTTATGGAGAGGTGGTGCATAGCAGAAGTGTTACGCTGAAAACTTGTAGATTTTGCTGTTAAATTTTATGTACAATTGGGGATAATATATAGTAGCTAGTCATTGGGTCAAAAACAACAACCTATGTGATGTTGTGAAGGTTTCTTTTAGATGTCATGAACATTTACCTGCAGTTGACTTTATCCTAAGCAAATCACTTTGTATGGCATGGTTGACCCTCTTCCAGTCTATCCAAAGCTTCCAAAAGAAAGATGAATGTCTTCATCAAGACTGTTACATGAATATTCTGCAGTTTCCAACACAGTAGACTACATTGAAGGCTTGAAATTCCAGATTAAATCAACCAAATTTTCAACCCCTAGCAGAAAATATTTATATTCAGAAGAAAATGCTACACAATAATAATGAAACATCAGGTATATCACCTTGTTTATACTGGAAAACCTTATTAATAAAAAATATTCAATACAAAGCCAAGTTGCTTTCTATATTCAACCACTTCTATAAACAGGAAAATATAAATAAGAGATAAAACCATGTGACCACCCTTCCATTCATACTCTATTTTAACTAAAACACAAGGAAAGGAAAGGTTATTTCTGTTGCCTATTCTGTAGTTAAATGAAAATATTAATGGTTTGAATTTCTAGATGTTGTATGTTACAGCCCTTTATTCCATGGCTGTTTTTATTAACACATACTTCAACATGTAGGTTGTTGCTCAACCCCTTCCTTAAACTTCTAGTTTTCTTCTTTTGTCCTTTTCTTGACCATATTTACAGGGATTTTTTTCATCAAATAATTCTTAGAAAAATAGCTAAATTTGAGTGAACTGTTATAAACAGCAAGTATGGGAAGTGTCTCTGGGGTTGGAAAACCTGTAAACCATATGCAATGTATGACATTAAAGAAGGAAAAGGATTTGTGGATATTTGTTCCTTTCTGTAGGTGAACTCTATAAATTATTTTTTTGGTGCAGAAGTTTTTCAGAATGGTATAACTCATTTGTATCCTCTTGTATTTATTAATATATATATATATATATATATATATATATATATATTTAAGTCCTTGGCCAGATTAAAGTCACACAACTTTTTCCTACAGTGCAGTATAGTGGTTTCAGCTCTTTAGACCTTTCATGCATTTGACTTGCAGAAACAATATGGGTTTAATTGCATTACTCTATGTAGAAACACACAGTTTTCCCAGTAACTTTAATTAAAGACTGTCTTTCTATTGAGATTTTGTTGAAAAGCAGCTCACACTACAAGTACATGCATTAATTTTATGTTCTCTATTTTGTGTCTACTATTATGTCAACACCGTGCTCTTTTAATTACTACAATTTTGCAGTATATCTTGAACTGAAACAAGTCAGATAAAGAAAGACAAATACACTATCTTACTCACTGGTAAGACGTAATATATTGATCTCATAAGATAAAGAACAGAATAGTGGTAACCATAGGCTGAAGTAAAGGTTAGAGGGAAATTAATCAATGGGTAATAGAAATTACTAGAAGAATAATAAATTCTGATGTTTATGGTATAGTACAAACCTATAATTAATAATATTATACTGTACCATTTCAAGAAATCTAGAAGGAAAGATTCTGAATATTTATAGCACAGAGATGTGGGAGAGTTGAACTAGAGAAGCACACTTGTAATTTCATGTATTCAATAAACTGTGGCAGGATGACTACAAATTCTAGGGCTACTTGAGCTATTGAATATCAAGCCCAGCATAGATAACTTAGTTAAAAGAAAATTGTGGATGTGACCCATTGGTAAGAGTTTTCCTAGCATGAACCTAAATTCAGTCTCTAGAATTCTCCTTTTAAAAAGATACTTAAAAAGTTTGGGCAATGTGTGTGTGTGTGTGTGTGTGTGTGTGTGTGTGTATGTTAACATCACATCTATATGTGAGGATCATGATAATGTCATCACACTACACCTTATAGATATAAAGAATCATTCATTTATTAAAACAAAAATATAAAAATAAACAAGTAAAAGAATGGACCAAATGACACTACATAACATGACATAAGCCTCACATGCTTCAGCATTACCACCAAGATTCCAATCTTGTAGAGAAACTCAGTTCCATTAACTGAGAAAAGCTATAACCTCAGTAAAGGTCTACCCACGACACAAGAGAAAATCAGTGAAATGAGACATCAACCAGGTAAGAGGGCAGAATTTTCATCAGGAAGTGTCAGGCTGACTGACACATGTAGTAAAATCAAACTAGGCTACAGTAGCAAACAATAGTGTTGTTGAGTGAATAAAGTACAATGATTCCTGGTCATAGAGACAAAGACCAGGTAAATAAAATGGTCAAGTTCAAAGTTAGAAACACAAGCTCAAGCATAATAATAGAATTCGGTCAATTATAAAATAGTCAACAAAAGCTAAAACTTGCAGCACACATTTGCAGCATAATTGTATGGTAAGTTACATACCACATGACTCTAGCTCAATGATTTTGTAGGCCTCAATATAGTTTGTTTAAGATTGCAAGATGACCACATCAATGAAGTTATATCTATTATCATGTTTATTGCTTACATATGCCTATATTAGTCCTCTGTTGGTGCTGAATCAAATTACCAAGCCTTTGCAGGTTAATCCAGCACTATTTTGCCTTACAGGATGTCTACACTGGTATACTCTGTTCCAAGTACATAAAGTTAATCCCAGGGGATTTTCTGTAGAAGGTTGACTCTAAATTTCATTTTGATTTCTGTTATTTCTGTTTTAGGTCTTGAAGACATCTAGGGTCCTCCATAGTCCTGCCTGCACACTATATCCTGAAACAGAGTATAAAATCAGCTCCTGGTTGCAATCTCTTGGACTTCCCTGACTTCTCTTTACTTTCTACTTTATCTCTTTGACACAAGCCAGAGATTTCAGAGCTATAGGCTCTGCTGATTAGACTGTAGTTCTTTTTTCCATTAAGATAGCATATTCACATAGTCATTTAGGAATCGCAGAATGGCCATCTTAGTGGGGAGGCATTATTCTACCTGACACAATGCCCTGTGTTCACCTCCCTTTGAATTTTGTAGCTTTTAACATTAGTCCCATCTAAGTACTGTACATCTAACCTGTGAATTAAAGATATGAATGCTCAAAGGCATGTTTGAGGAGGAGATTTTTATATGAGGGAAAGTGTAGCCAGAGACATCTGGGAGAATCCAGAGCAGGGAGAGACTCATATAACCAGTGGACTGGACCAAGCCATGAGAGCATAAACAGGGTTAAGTGTGAGAGAGGAAGAGGAGAGAGGAGAGAGGGCCAAGAGGACCAAGAGAGCATGTGGCCAAAGTGGTAGAGTTATATAGGAAAAAGAATCTGACGTAAGGGAAGCAAAGTCTGTGGGCTAGGGAAGCTTAAGGTAGCAGAAAGATGAGAACTGCTGAGAGGAGCCAAACCTCTAATAGTATGTGCGTGATTCTGAGAGAGCTTAGAGGCTAAGCAGGATCTCTGATATAGGCAGCACAGTTAGCCATTTGTCCCAGGTTTCTTTGGACCTGACACCCTTTCTGTCAAGAGATACTAAAACACCTGAGCAAACGTTTCCAATAATCCGAATATGCATGTAAATTAGAAAGGCTTGAGGAAAAGAATTTGTTATAGTGGTTGATGAAATAACCTCTGCTCTAAAAGGTTTTCTATGACTTCTGCTGAGTACACATAAAATCCAACTGGGTTTTTCATTCAGGTTTTGCCCAGCATGGGAAAATGAACTGAGGAGTGAGAGTCAGGCAAAGAGCCCTGTGTCTTGAGAAATCAGAGAAGGCAATTCACTGTAAGTGTACTACTTTACTCAAAAGTACTGTATGGCTGTTGGACACATACTTATCCCCAATTCTGGTTTTCTCTTTTCTTTTGCAACCATCCCTTTTCCTTCTCCCATTCTTTCAGTCAGCTTTCTTCCGTTCATTAAGCCTTGTAAAACATATCAGCTCCCCAGAGTATAGCATTTTCTCACGTTGGTAAAATTCTTTGTTGGTTTTTTTTTTCCATCTAAGTGGACACTGTAACTTTATCAGTAGCATTTGCTCAGAGCACATTTTAGGGAAGATGGTTTCTGGGAAAAAGGAGAGTTCATTTCCTCCATTCTGTGATGATTCCAGTAAAGCTCTGTAAAGACGGGCTGTTTATGGTTAGAGTTTTATAATATTCTGAATTGTTTCTCTAGAGAATGCCATGGTCTAGTTTAATCTTCACAATTACACAACTTCACAACTAAAACTTCACTTTCCTGAAGTTTATCCTTGGAATTCATATATATATATGGAAATATTCAATTTGCACAAATTGCATAGTAGGACATGTAACTCCCTTTTCATTGTGGTCATGGTATTTTTTATCTTGCTAATTTTAATAAGAGAAAACTATTATTTAATATTTTATTAAATTTTTAAAATATATTTATGTTTTAGGAAGAGTAAGGGAGAAAGGTTGGTATAATTTTGTGTAATCATTTTGAGACCCATTACTGGATAAACCAATAATAAGCTATTTAACAAAATACTCCCAACAACTCATTTTAAAGGAAACTTTGTTACACTCAGAGTTTTGCTGGCCCAAGGGCAATTGAGTGTATTTTGTCCTAGTAGAAGCTGTGATTCATTTAATTGGCATACAGTGATTATTGCCAAAGAATTAATATAAATTATATTAATATGCATTTTCTGGGGGGGGATTTAAAGTACCCCTAGCACATTGTCATTCTTAGAACAAAATTAGAATTTTATTCTGTTTTCTTACTTGTCAGTGGTTGTGGCATATTATTGTACTACTAAAACCAATTATAACACTAGCAAACATTTCTATAAGATGTGCTATATGCATATTCTACAATGTATACATTATTCTGAATGATATTTATATATTAACTGGTTTGTAATGTACAACAACCCTGGCATATTATTGTATTAATATTCTTATCCCGTAATTAAAATTAAGGAAAAATTAAGAAACATTGATACTAATAAAAATTAATGTTTCTTAATGATCACATAGATAGCAAATAGTAGGAGAATTGTGTCTTTAGGATGAGAGCATATACTAACCAGGAAGCACTTTTTATTAAATAACACTTTATTTAATTTTGGATTGTTCTATTTCATGATAAGTTTCCGGCAGTCTAGAAATATAGACAAGACTAGCATTTAACCAGGACTGTCAGTACAGAAAATGAAGAATGAACAGCTGAGAATGTTTGCTTACATTAAATGGTCCAGTGGTCAACTACTTTAAAACAATAATGCATTAAAGAAATATTTTTCACTCACTCTGTGATGAACTGAAATATGGATGTATGATCTAATGCAATTGCTGTCCAAACTGGGTATTCATGAGAATACACACACACACACATACACACACACACACACACACACACACACACACACACACACACACACACACACTTACTGCAGCCTCAGAAAAGAACAATTATATTCTTGCATTCTAAATAGGCTTATCTATCATAATATATTTCAGAGTTATAATTGACAAAATTCTAAAGCTTAAGAAATATAAACTTGTGTTTCTCTCACTGTAGCTTTATCTTCCACATCCTGAATGAAGCTTTTATAGTGATGTAGGAAGGGGGAAGAAGAGGGAGGAAGTATGAATCATTTCCCAGTGTCAGCCCATTAGTTTCAATTATTTCAAAACCTAGTCATTTTCTACACTTATCGTTAGTCCATTAAATGGTGGCAATTTCTAATTAGAGGCTATTACGCTAAATACAACTGCAGCATTCAACAAAATTACTCAGCCCAAGGCCAGATTTATTGAAACAAAGGTATTACTTTTTATTAGAATTAACTTATAAGTTCTATGAATATATGCCATTTATTAATAAATAGTTTTATATATCATTAGCTGTTCCATGTCTTTAGAAATATGTCATAATCCATTTTTCACTAATTTCCACTCTGTGTTTTGGAAATAGTATACGTGTGACCATGCAGTAGAAGGTACATAGGTAATTTTAATTTTTTTTAACCAAAAAGCACACAATACTTTGTAAGCAACAGAAATGACATATAAAATAAGCCAGAAATTCTTCTTTTTCAAAGAAATTAAAAAGTTTACTAGCAAATGCATTCAAAATAATATTATGTCCCTGTGTGGATGTGTATATTGGCTCATATACTACTGGTTGTATTTCCTTACTCAAGAGAGGTCAACCATCTTTTAAAAACATTTTAAAATTATTATTGTTTATAGTTTCTACATTCTATAAAAGATTATTCAAATAGAGCTTTAGATAGCCATTATATATTTTTCTCTTTTAAATCTTTCAATTGAATTGAGCATTGTTTTCCACAAAAATGGGTCAGTCAGCCTATCTATCTATCTATCTATCTATCTATCTATCTATCTATCATCTATCTGTGTGTACATGTATGTGGGGGGGCAAATTTAATAATTTTGTGACTTGATACTTTTGGTGATAGTTGCAACAAGAGGGGAAAAGAATTCCCAAAGACCTGCTGGAATTCAATGCCTAGAAAAACTTGAGTGGTTCAGGCTTTGTTATTATATCTGGAATTTACTGTAGGCTTACTAAAACCTTCAAGTCTGCCATGAAACAGGCAGTAATATCTGTAAGAGTAACCACTAGAAATTACTTATAAAGCCCACTATCTGACAGGTTCTCTGTGAAAACTGAATCACTTTCTTAAAAGTACATCTCTTATTAAAAGTACATAGCTCAGAAAATTGGTTGTGTATGAAAGATGCAAGGACAAGTACATTGATCTTTTACCTTTTCTTCCCTCCCTCTTTGCCTTGCCACATGTATCAAATACTGAACTTCTCTGGTTTTTATACAGTCACAGCAATAAATAAGACAGACCCTGACCTTGGGCTTTTCACAATCTTGTATGATAGCCATGTGTATCTTGGGCTTCCCTGTACAGTGTAATATACTTAAGCATAAGAAATAGGCCTTCTTGTACCTTAACAGAGCCTCATGTGTTATGTGCTATCCCATATACAGAATGTTACCAGTACATTGTTTTCCAGTTTGATGACATCTCCAACCATTTTGCAACCTGGAAACTTCAACGATTTAAATTCAAATTTTCCCATGTCCTTTCACATGTAAGTAATAAATTGATCCAATCAGTCTTACCCTCTAATTAGCACTCAGTCATCTCCCACATTCTATGTTGAATCTGCAATTTCCCTTGTCCAAGTCAAGTAATTTATCTTGTAGACTAATTAGCATCATTAAATCCTTGTTTGTGCCTAATCCATCTCCCTCATTATGAGATGAGTTCTTCATCAAAACTACAGGAATAATATTGTTTTGCTTTAAATTTAGGTAGGGTGTCCCTATGAATCCTTGACTGACTACAAACTAGCAATCTTCCTGCTTGAACATTTTGACTGCTGGGACTGTGGGTACACACCACCATGCTCCATATGCTTTAAACTTTTGATAAATTTAATCTTTTTTTCCCACATGAGGCTTCCCTTTGCAGGCTGATCTCTCTATTACACACATGTATTCAGATCTCCCCAAGTCAGAAATTGTTCTAAAAGCACAGGCATCTCTACTCACACACAACCTGTCAGTGGTTAGTGGTAACTGTCAACTTGACAAAGAAATAATAACATGGAAGATGGACCTCTGGACTTCTCTATAGATGATTCTGAAACAGAAAGACCTCTTGACTGTATGTGACATCATTCTCTATGCAGGGATCCTGGACTGAATATGAATGGGAGCCAAGAGCTAAGCACTAGTATGCATGCTCTCTTTTGACTATACATGTAGCATGGCCAGCTGCTTCATGCTCCCTGCCATGGTGGACTGTAACCTTAACTTTTGACCTAATTAGACTCTTATCCTCTAAGTTGCTTTTATTGGGGTAATTTATCACAGGAACAAGTAATAAAACTAAGTGAGAACCACAGCAGTAATTGTCACCTCTGCTTGAAACAATCATTTCTCATACCAACTACTATACTGGGAATACTTTTTCTTCCTTTGATTGAAATATTTTAACTTTAGGACATTCTAGATTAGAGTAGAAATCAATAATAGACATTTATTGTAAAAGAGTATGAACAGTAATTTTGTGTCTTGAGAAACAAATTATCATCTATAACTCTATTTTTATATCTTATTCATTAAAACTAATAAATATGTAATGATAAAACTATAGCTGTGATTTTTATTTCTTAATTTATTTATATACTTTCTCTGGCTAGACAGTTGCAATAACATGGCTGATACTAACCATACCACTGAATTTGTTAGGTATAATTATGATGTTAAAAATAAGTTATTTTATTCTAAAACAGAAAGGCAATATGCATGACATGAAATATATCCTCTAAAATAGTCTTTTAAACATGTTTAAGTTAGCATGAGGAGTAATAAGTTAGCTGTAATGAATCAGTTGCAACTGTGTCCCACAACTCTAACAGCCTATAAGTTGTGGTTTTCTTTAATTGTCTCTGTTGCAAAGAAGTATCTCCATGACAATGGGTGAGAACTACACATATGTGTGGGTATGAAGATAAATATTTAAAATGTAGCTAGGGATTATACTGATTTACATCTGCAATGCAACTGCACCTAGGTTCAGATCATTGAGGAAGAAGAGATGGAAAGATTGTAAAAGACAAAGGAACAAGGAGTTTTCTGTAAAACTGCATTTCCTGGAAATATCAAAAGCTATACCAATGAAGTCTCACCAATATAGCTGTCTACACATAACCTAGAGAAGGGCAACATTAATAAGCATGCTAACATCAAGGGGGAGAGCTCACAAGGTCTCAATCTTTTTTTTTTTTTATTAACTTGAATATTTCTTATATACATTTCTGAGTGTTATTCCCTTTCCTAGTTTCCTCTGGCAAACATCCCCCCCCCCCTTCCTTATGGGTGTTCCCTCCCCACCCTCCCCCATTGCTGCCCTCCCCCAACTGTCTAGTTCACTGGGGTTCAGTCTTAGCAGGACCCAGGGCTTCCCTTCCACTGGTGCTCTTACTAGGATATTCATTGCTACCTATGAGGTCAGAGTCCAGGGTCAGTCCATGTATAGTCTTTAGGTAGTGGCTTAGTCCCTGGAAGCTCTGTTTGCTTGGCATTGTTGTACATATGGGGTCTCAAGCCCCTTCAGGCTCTTCCAGTTCTTTCTCTGATTCCTTCTTAAGCAAAGAACTACAGGCAACTAAGGAATGGGAGAGAAGAAAAATAGTCTTCCCCAGGGAAGTGCACACCAAGTGGATATCCAAAAACAATGAGCCTTGAAAACATACATAAAAGAAACATACAAACTGATTAGGTTTTCTTATGTATTTAGGAACACACACACACACACACACACACACACACAATCTCAACTTTTTTTAAAGAGGCCATGAATTTTAAAGAAAGCATGAGGGAGTACATAGGATGGTTTGGAGTGAGAAAGTGGAAGGGAGAAATGATGTAATTATATTGAAATCTCTTATATTTATGTATGTATGTATGAATGTATGTATATGTATATGCATATGCATATGTATTTATCTGCTGAGTAGTTATGCCATTCTCACGCATATTTTTATTAGTCCCTCCTCCTCGTTATCCCTTTGATCTCTTTTCTGGTCTCTTTACCTTCAATATTCTCCTTCTGACTTCATAATATATATTCTATTCCCCTCTTTTCTACTCTTAAGAAATCTTAATCCCTTGCTTAGTTTTATCACACACACACACACACACACACACACACACACACACATACACACACACACACACGCACACACATGTAAGCACGTACATGAACACATGTAAAATTAAAATCTAGAATCAAAAATAAGGTAAAACAGTTGCTTTTGTCTTTAGCATTCTGATTTATTTTGCTTAACACAGTGATTTGAGGCTCCATTCATATTCTTGTAAATGTCATTATTTCATTTTCCTTTATTGCTGACTTAAAACACATTGTAAATATGTAGCACATCTTCTTTATCTCTTAGTGAATTTCTAGGTTGTACCACTTACTTGATATTCTTGATATGGTGATTAATGCAAGTGTTTTGTGGTAGGGCTTATTTTTTGAGACAAGTACCCAAAAGAACAGCAGGTTTTTGGGCAGTTCTACCTTTATCTTGTTTTACAGTCATATATTAGGAAGGGGGGAGGAATGGAAGGATTAAGTGGGAAGGGGAGAGAATACAGGGGCAAAGGGGCAATACAGGAAAGTAGCTAAAACTAAAGGACATTTGAGCAGTTATATACAAACCTAGTATATTTCAAGTTTCCTAAAATATATACATATATGTACACAATTCAAATGAACCCACCAAATAACGGGGAAGAGAAAGTCCAACTAGATGAATGTCTCTCATCACAGAAAGAAGCTTCAAATGCCAGTAATAGGTTATATCTAATCAAGTTGTTGGCCAAATGGGAATTCCCAAACACCACTGCCAAGGCTCTTTGTAAGTTTCTACTGCTGAAGACAGTACCCACACAACTCATTGACATGGAGAAATTAAGCTAGTGCCTTTACTCCTATGGTCTAGTGTTCATGGTACTGAAGAGACACCAGCCCAGCGACAAACTCTTCAATATACAATGATGACATTCCTGCTAGTTGTGCTAGTGCAATAGTGTCACAAAGCTTGTAGGAACAACCAGTATCTGTTTTGAAGTAAGTAAGGCCACTCCACAAGATGGAATCGGTCTTCAAGAACCCAAGACCGAATAGGCCAAGACCATAAAATAAAACCAAACACTACTGTTCTGCTAGAGGAATATAGCCATAAAATGACTCCTAACAACATTCTGCTATACTCATAGATCAGTTCCGTATTCAGCCATCATCAGAGGAGCTTCCACCTGAAGCACATGGACACAAATACAAAGACTCCCGACCAAACAGTGTGTGGATTATGACCTTGAAGCACTCAGTACTAAATGAGATGTCTCCACCAAGTCCCTCCCCTCAGGTTTCAGAGAACTCTGTGGAAGGGAAAGCAGAAAGATTCTAAGAACCAATGGGAGTGAAGGATACCTAGGAAACAAGGGCCTCTAACACAGCAAAACCCACTCACATATGAACTCATAATGACAGTGGTAGCATACACAGGGCCTGCTCGAGTCTGTATCAGATGGGGTCCAAGTGCTGAGAGGGGAAGTGGACATATGTCCACATCTCTAACCCTGAAGCTATCTCTAATGATAACCCACAAAAGAAAAATTAGTTTTCTACAACAGAGTCTCACTGGGGATGTGACACGCTCTTAAAGGCAAACCCCATGTACAGCAGTAGATAGTCAACACAAAACAAACTCAATGGCATCTTCAAAGGTTGTTTGCCTCAGAGTATTTTTTTCAGGGTCTATTTTTAATTTGTGGGTCTTTTGCATATGTATTATGACTTCTGGTGTTGTGTTTGTTTATTTTGTTTTGTTTTGATTTGTCTCATTAGATTTGTTTGTTTTTCCTTATTTTATTATTATTATTACTATTACTATTATTATTTATTATTATTATTATTATTATTATTATTATTATTATATGCCTGTTTGCTTTCTAATGAGGGACAGAAAGGATGTCTATATGAAAGGATGGGGCATGTGGTAATGGCTCAGAGGAGTTGGAGGAAGGGAAACTGTAATCCGAATATACAGCATGCAAAAAATCTGCAAGGACTTTGATAATGGCTTTTCCAGTTTGCACTTTTAACCAAAAGTGAGTCAGGGTTCCTCTTGTTTCACATCCATTACTGAGTCTTAAGTGTGGGAAATAATGCTTTAAATCGAAGAGAACTGGTAGCCGAATTAAAAAAAAAAAAAATAGAACCAGAGCTTCCAGGGGCTAAGCCACTACCCAAAGACTATACATGGACTGACCCTGGGCTCCAACCTCATAGGTAACAATGAATAGCTTAGTAAGGGCACCAGTGGAAGGGGAAGCCCTTGATCCTGCCAAGGCTGGACCCCCAGTGAATAGGATTCTTGGGTAGTGAGGGGGTGACATTGGGGGGAGGATTGGGAGGGGAACACCCATATAGAAGGGGAGGGGGAGTTAGGGGGATGTTGACACGGAAACCAGGAAAGGGAATAACATTTGAAATGTAAATAAGAAATACCCAATTTAATAAAGATTGGGAAAAAAACAACTAAAATAAAATATATAAATTTGGTTACTAATAATGAAGAATATTATTAACTGTAATTAAAATTAAATTAAGTTAGCCATCACTTACTAGCTAGACCAACTTAATAACAAATTTAGACAGAAAAACAATTTTACCAGGTAAGGAACCCAAGACAAATAGAATGAATACAGACGTTTAGGCCCATTAAGTTGGTCTCAGACTAGATGTTATGCTAAGTTGGGCGGTGGCTTTTTGTTATTGCTCACTCCTCCTTGAACAGTGCATCAGCATGACCTGATCTGAGAGTTTTTATTGTTTAGTCTCCAAAGACTCTTATGTTCTCAATGAAACATTTCATTTTATTTGTAGCACGGGGGCTGTCACATCAATCTTAAATTCAAAGAATTATCCTTTGTGACACAGCTTTTACTCACTTTCCAGGCAATTAGACACAGTCATTGCTGGTGGTTTTCTGACTTGCATGGGGAGGTCAGTAGTAAATTTCTACCTCCCTAACAGCCATTCAAGAAAGAACTAATTGGGCTTACTCAGATTTTATAAATCATGTCACATGAAGTGCACTAGCACACATAGGTTACCATGACTTAATAGCTCCAATGACTTATTTATTAGCCTTTTCACTGCAAAAGAACAGGATGGTCCAACTTTAGAATTTACATTAAATTTGGAATATATTTTTCTTAGTTTCTCTCCCGGTAGACGTGACAAAATACCCCAACAAAAGTATCTTAAGAGAGAAAGGATTTATTTGACTCACAATGCAAGGTTACAACCCGTCTTATGGAGGGAGGAATGAAGGCGGCAGGAACTTGTAGCTGAGTAAAGAGCAATGGATTGATAGTGCTCATCCCTTTTCGAACTTGACCTAGTTTGCTTTCTCCAATTCTGATAAAATTCTGCCTGAAAGCAAGTTGTGGAGGAAAGGGTTTATGTCATCTTACAATGTATCATGAAGGGAAGTCAGGCAGGAACTCAAGGAGAAACTTTAAGTCAGGAACTGAAGCAGAGATCATGGAGAATGCTGCTTAATAGCTTCCTCCTTAGGCTCACATTCAGCCACCTTGCTTACTCAACCCAGGGCCACTTGCACAGAATCATCTAAAGGCTCATCTGATGAAGACATTTTCTTAATACCCTCTTCCCAGATAGTTTGTGTTTAGTTGACAAAAACCACAGCACACCACTCTTAGTAGAAGTACAAATGAGCTTGAGAGGGACAGTACTGACCATGATGAAGTGAGGATAGCAGGAGCTCTTGTCATTTTTCACATTTGAGGATAATCTGTACTTCATGAATGTTTGCAACCAGTTTGCTTGAAACCCTGGAGTCTAAAAGATATCTGACTATCTACAGTATCCAGTGGATGTTTTCTTCCCTGCTCCCTTTTCCTATCTCAATCTCTCCAAGGAACTGTACCCTGAAACCAGTAATATGACCATGTTCTGTCTCTACTATGTGTCTGAGTCTTTTTCTCTAATTCTCTAGGCACTAAATGGTGTTCTCCAATTTAGTTTAACCCTGACACTAACAACCTAGAGCTGGTGCTGACCACAGGCTATCAACAAGACGTCTTTTATTTCAGTCCAGGTATCTACTATGCTTTTAAACAACTGGGTTATTTCTGCAGATCATCTACAAACTCCTCAGGGTGAAAATGGTCCATAGATTCTATTTACTATTTCTGCCTCTTTACAAAGAGTCCACAGTGAGCAATTAATTGAGAGACATCAAAGATATGTAGCTTTATTATAAATCTAGAATTTATATATTTTTTATTTTTGCCATTAATATTTTCACTAAATACTTTTCTTTCTAAATTATTTAAAATGAACTTCCAGTATAGTGAAATGTATATACATATAGAGAGATTTATATACTGTCAAATCGTTATAATTTATATGGTGTTAAATAAGTATATTTCATAAAGCAAAGTCTTTTACCTGATGCTCATAAATGTTACCATTTGTAAGTGTGTTATAGAATATAGTTCTATAGTTCTGATGTTCAGAGATTTGAGAAATAATTCCCCTGAGGGACATTAATAGTGAAAGTTTTAAAAGTTGGGAGAAAAACGCATGAGAAACAACTATTCTCTTTACTGTTACATATTTATCTTTTGAAATCATATAATGTAACTCCCAATATTTATTTGTTTACTTATATATTCTCTTATTGAGTTAGATAGATAGATAGATAGATAGATAGATGATAGATAGATAGATAGATAGATAGATAGATAGATAGATAGATAGATAGATTCCATTTACTATGGTACTCAGAATCAACTTTAGGCCCTTGTGTGCTAGGCAAAAACCTTACCAATAGGCTACACTTATCAACTTACAATTTTCAAATTTTCTCCAGAAATCCCTTAGTCATGAATGACGGAGAATAGTAACACAATTTAAATTGCTTTTTTATCGTCATGTTGCTTCAATATTAACCATTGTACTTGTCTTTCATTCCAAAATACGTGGAAATTCTCCAGTATTTGAAATTTCTTGTTTACTTATTTTATGAAGAAAACAAATCATTGAGCATGTTTCTTCAAAAACCCTCATTACTATGTAGTCTAGATGCTGTGCTGACAGCCTATGTAGATAGCACTGCCTGATTGTCCCTTGACTTTGCTGTCACTCCACATGGTTTTATATTTCTGGCAGTGCTACTTTAATCCACTCTTTTATTAAAATGAAATCCAATTTTCAGCACTGAACTCTTCTTAATCCTCTTAAAAATTGGCACTAAGCACCTCTTCCCCATCAATAACATAAAAATCCTTTTTTTATTAAAATAGCCTTTGGTGCATTCTGAAGGCATCTTATATAAATTTCATGACTAATTGTCCCATTATTAGGATGAAGAAACATGGTCACAGTCACCACATTTTGTCCCATTAAATCCCAGTTATTCCAGTGTGATTCATTTTCAGGGCTTAGCTGTGAATTCCTAAAATGATTTAAGTTAGCTCAATGCCTCTGGTCTCTAACATTAGAAAACACAGACACGTGTAATTGTGGATACTATATTTTGTACTTCTTAAATACTTAATGTGTTACTTTTAAAGTAACAATATATTCAGCAGTAAAGTTGATATAATCCTCTCTCCTATGTATTTGTGGTTTAAATTATTTTTGTATTACATTTATTATATACATGTATAGAGTGAGGTGTCACAGTATGCCTGACTGCTGCAAGTTCCCCATAAAGGAATTTTCTCTTTCTACCATGTGGATAAAATTCAGGTCTGCAGGCTTAGCAGCAAACTCTTTTATCCAACTGAGACTTCTTGCCGTTTGTAAATCTTGCTGTTTTTATAGGCAGCACTAAGAAAGAAACTTTAAATTCTGGAAAGTTTGGAAGCATTCTAAACCATGCTATCATCTTGATTCTGTCTAACCTTTGCAACTGTACAGGAACTATAGATCAAGCCAATAAAAATCCAGTGTGTGTGAAATAGTTTCATAAAGCTCTACCTCTGCTTGAGGGGCTATGGGCAGCTGATGGCTACTGGGTGAGGGCGGTGTGTTTTCTACAAGGAG
Organism: Rattus rattus; assembly: GCF_011064425.1. Taxonomy (NCBI): domain Eukaryota; kingdom Metazoa; phylum Chordata; class Mammalia; order Rodentia; family Muridae; genus Rattus; species Rattus rattus. The sequence continues at coordinate 181,946,212 of NC_046157.1, forward strand.
TGAGTGATAGGTTACTCACATGCCAGTGGATGGTCCTATATGCACTGACAGCACTAAGTGCACCAAGTACATAATATTGGGAGGGAGTTATAGGAGGGATTGTGGGGAGAATTTGAGGTGGAGAGTGAGAATGGACATGATTGAAGTAAATTTTGTATTTATAGGAATTTCCAAACACTTGATGAAAAATATTTTAGGATTTGATTGCAGAGTAAGCTGTTAAGAGTTTTGCTTTACCAGCCAAGAGATGCTTGCTTACCACACTCTTTTTGCTCATAGCATAGATTATATGAGTTATGAGAATTGAGATTTTTATCTTTCTTTGTGTCTGTGTACATGAGATTCACCTTACTAGGATTTTTCTCTCGTTAATTTTGTTGTTTTTGTGAACAAAAATATTATAGTCATAGGATTCTAAATGTTCCAGTGCCATAGGACACTGGTGTCAGCCGGATGAATGGAAGCAAAGAGATGGAACATGATCAGTGAAACGTAGAGAGAAATGTACTATAAGGAAACTTTGGAGTATTGAGATGATAAACACATTGAAATTTCCCTTATTAGTGAAGAAGTCATTTCATAGTAGATACAGAACATAGTGCCTCTAGGTGGAATAACTCATAGGTTGTGTTGAACACTTAGCCTGGACCTCAACATCCATGATCTGTACTCAAGGAATGAATTATTCACATACTAAGGGAAGAAAACTTCATCACAATAGTACCATATTCATCTTTATCAATATTTCATAAACAATACAACTGATCTAGAATTGCCCAAGTCTCACCTACAGCCATGGTGACATGCGACTCTAAGAAAATTTAATACTTTAAAGAAGTCAGTAGAAGGTAGGTGTGCTACAGGATGGTATCCTGCAGGCCCCTCCTTCTACCCATTGCTGGGGATTAAGATTCATACTGCAATAATTGTCTTCTCACAAAGAAAATCACCTGAAGAAGTTTGCAAATAACACTAATGAACATTTTATAAAAACCAACTATAATAAGAAGATGGGAATTTGCTATTTTTGACTCAAAACAAAGAGGAAAGTCTGTCACCTGGAATCTTTTGTTCACTGCCCCATCTTTTAAGTCAACAAATAAACATAAAATTGGAATCCCTTTGGTTAATCAGGTAAATTAAAGTAGCAAACCCCTCTTTTTTATCCTAACATTCACTGAAGAGAAGTCTTTTCAAGACTTTAATATCTGTAAAAAAGATCATCTCTCCTGGAGACTACACACTCATCTAGACAAATATTGTTTAATTATTATACTCCATTGATGACTTGGAGGATGGCTGATGATTTACCAACAACAAAATGAAACAAAATGAAACAAAACAAAACCAAAAAACATCTTTTTTCTTTGCTTCTCAAAATGAAGTCTATAGTCCTGAAGGCATGCACTAGAGACTCAGGTTGGAGCTCTTAAAGAGCTTAGGTGCTCTGATGATCTCTGCACTTTTTACTGAAGAAAAAATAATGTCTAAATGAATTACAGCCAGGCATAGTGGCACATGACTATAATCCCAGTTTGGGAGGCTGAGGCAAGGGGATCAGGAGCTAGCCTTAACTTTGTGGTGAGTACAGGTTAGCTTGAGTTAAATGAGACTTTGTCTTTAAAAAGACAGAAACACAAACAAACAAATGGGCAGATACAAGCAAGCCAGAAAGAAAGAAGGAAAGAAAGAAAGAAAGAAAGAAAGAAAGAAAGAAAGAAAGAAAGAAAGCTAGAAGAGGTGAGTCTAAAGTTTTTCAGTATAAAGAAATAGTTGGGTAAATAAAGCTACAGGAGACTCTTCCTCCTTCCTCTCTCTGACTCTCTTCTGCTCTGCCTTCTTCTCTCTCTCTCTCTCTCTCTCTCTCTCTCTCCTCTCTCTCCTCTCCTGGCTTGGACACAATAAAAAAAAAAAAGGAATAGTTGATGTGATGGTAATTCAAATTATCCTGACTTGAATATTATGCACCACATGCATGTATGAAAAATTGCACGACATCCCATATAATATGCTTAATTATAATGTTTTAAAGGTTCAAATTAATAGAATTCATAAAAATTACTTTTCAATAATTCTATCACTGGCATCAGATTATTAGTAAGTATTTTAAAAGAATATATATTTAAAACCAGGGACATGTAATATAAATTATTAAAATGAAGACATAGAACTGAGAATAAAATAAAATCTTAGTATTGCTCTATACACCTATTGCTATACATGTACATGGAAAATCTCATTTAAAATTTCTTGTATACAGCTAGTAATTATACCAACTCTTATAACAAATATCTCTCTCTCTCCCACATGCACCCATGTGCATGTGCTCATATGCATGCTTTGAATTGATTAATGAAACAATGTATCCAGAAAATTGCTTTTTAGACACAGACACAAATTGTCTTTCTGATATAATTTGTATCATGTATTTTGCTGAAATCTCAGAAGATATTTTCTAAGTGTCTATAAGATGTTATGAAACTAATTCAGGGAAAAGGATTACACCATGCTGTGATTTTCATGGGCCAAAAGCCATATTTGTTTCCATCTTTGCTGTTGTCCTCATGTTAAGAATTTAGTAGAAACTCATTTCCTACATGAGAGGTGAATGGCTGAAAGAGTTCAACGAGTTCACAATGTTTTGTGTCAAAACTTGATGCTTTCATGTGTTACATAATTAAAATGAAGGCCTGGGAGAGCCTTTAGGCACAGGAAGGTCTGTGACCTTCTTGCTTCCCTGAAACAGGTAGAGAAGAAAGCAACATATGCTCCCTGAAGACCTAAGAAGTAGCAAGAGAATTCTAAGAGAATAGGCTTGGCATGAAACTCCAGCTCACTCCTTCTCTCAAAACCCTCTCTGCCCTCCCATCTTTCCTATACAACATCAAATACTGAACTTGCACTAATTCTACGAATCTTGGCTTCCCAATCACACAAAATGTACATTCGATAAATCTGTATGCTTTCTGTTTGTTAATAGGTCTTACAGCAGTCTAACTCACGGGACTTCAGTCAATGAATTTAAGATGTGTAAAAATAAAAAGTTTTCTTCTTTTATAGGTTGAAAAAGATTTTAAAATTATGATTTAAAATAATCATAGTACTGAGTGAGTTTAATGATAATTTTAAATAAAGCTACCAACTCAAAATATTTAATAAACAATGTTATTATTTAATGCATTTGAAAACTAATAGATAATGAGTTCCATATAGGATCTCATAGCACCTAACAGTGTCTTTAACTCATTTATTCACAGGTTCTGTCTTGTACAGTTATATCACCCATTAGACTCAAATCTCCATAGTAGAACTTGCTGGTATGGAGGCTATAGCAGGACATGAAAGGGAAAGAATGACTGAGATCGACAAGCCTTCTCTTAGTAACCACTCTATTAATGGCTTTGAAAATATTCCTTGACAGACAGAAAGTCCTTTATAAATACATATGAAATAAAATAGCTGAATGAAACATTAATTTTCAAATGAGATCTCATGCTGGCTCATCTAGAATACATGCTTTGGTGTTTCAGAAAAGCACCTCAGGATATTAAATTTACAGATACTTAGGGTGTACTTAAATTTTGACAAAGATGATATGCTATTGTAGAGTTATAAAGAATAGGTCATGTTATTCTTTTTTTTCTTTTTTATTGGATATTTTTATTTACATTTCGAATGTTCCATTTCCTGGTTTCCCATCCATAAGCACCCCATTCCCCTTCCCTTCTTCTATAAGGGTGTTCCCCCTCCCCAACCACACCCCCTTCCCGCCTTGCCTCCCTGATATTCACCTACACTGTGGGAGTCCAGCATTGACAGGACCAAGGGCTTCTCTTCCCATTGGTGCCCAACAAAGCCATCCTCTGTTACATATGCAGCTGGAGCCATGGGTCTATCCATGGGTAATCTTTGGGTAGTGGTTTAGTCCCTGATAACTCTGGTTGGTTGGTATTGTTGTTCTTATGTGGTTGCAAGCCCGTTCAGCTCCTTCAATCCTTTCTCCAAGGGAACTCCATTCTTCCTTTCCTCCATCAGGAACTCCATTATCAATTCAATGGTTTGTTACTAGCATTCACTTCTGTATTTGTCATGCTCTGACTAAGTCATTCAGGACAGTTATATCAGGCTCCTGTCAGCATGCATTTCTTGGCTTCATTAATACTGTCTAGTTTTGGTAGCTGTATATATGTGGGCTGGATGCCAAGGTGGGGCAGGCTCTAAATGGCCATTCCTTCAGTCCCTGCTCCAAACTCTCTCCATAAACCCTGCTATCAATATTTTTGTTCACCCTTTTAAGAAGGACTAAAGCCTCAGTACTTTGGTTGTCCTTCTTGAGTGAGCTTCATGTGGTCTGTGGATTGTGTCTGGGGTAATTCGAGCTTTTGGGCTAATATCCACTTATCAGTGAGTACATATTATGTGTGTTTTTCTGTGATTGGGTTACCTCACTCAGGATGATACTTTCTAGTTCCATCCATTTGCCTATGAATTTCATGAAGTCATTGTTTTTGATAGCTAAGTGGTACTCCATTGTGTAGATATACCATATTTTCTGTATCCATTCCTCTGTTGAAAGGCATCTGGGTTCTTTCCAGCTTCTGGCTATTATAAATAAGGCTGCTATAAACACAGTGGAGCATGTGTCTTTGTTGTATGTTAGGGCATCCTTTGGGAATATGCCCAAGAGGGGTATAGTTTGGTCCTCAGGTAGTGTAATGTCCAATTTGCTGAGGAACCTCCAGACTGATTTCCAGAGTGGTTGTACCAGTCTGCAATCCCACCAACAATGAAGGAGTATTTCTCCACATCCTCACCAGCATCTGTTATCATCTGAGTTTTTGATCTTAGCCATTCTGACTGGCGTGAGGGGGAATCTCAGGGTTGTTTTGATTTGCATTTCTCTGATGACTAAGGATGTTGAACATTTCTTTAGGTACTTCTCAACCATTCGATATTCCTCAGCTGAGAATTCTTTGTTTAGCTCATTATCCCATGTTGTAATAGGGTTATTTGGCTCTTTGGTGTCTAACTTCTTGAGTTCTTTGTATATATTAGATATTAGCCTTCTCTCAGATATAGGATTGGTAAAGTTCTTTTCCCAATCTGTCAGTTGCCATTTTGGCCTAATGACAGGGCCCTTGGGCTTACAGAAGCTTTGCAATTTGATGAGGTTCCATTTGTCCATTCTTGATCTTAGAGCATAAGTCATTGGTGGTGGTGGTGGTGGTGGTGGTGGTGGTGGTGGTGGTGGTGTGTGTGTGTGTGTGTGTGTGTGTGTGTGTGTGTATGCTTTCATTTATTTTTTTTGTTTAAAATTTAGTAATTTCATATTTTTCTCCATCTTTATTAAATTGGGTATTTCTTATTTACATTTCAATTGTTATTCCCTTTCCCAGTTTCCAGGCCAACATCCCCCTAACCCTTCCCCCTCCCCTTCTATATGGGTTTTATTCAAGAAATTTTCCACAGTGCCCAAGTGTTCCAGGCTCTTCCACACTTTGTCTTCTATTAGTTCAAGTGTATCTGGTTTTATGTGGAGGCTCTTGATCCACTTGGACTTAAGCTTTGTACAGGGTGAAAAGAACGGGTCAATTTGCATTGTTCTACATGCTGACCTCCAGTTGAACCAGCACCATTTGTTGAAAATGCTATCTTTTTTCCACTGGATGGTTTTAGCTCCTTTGTCAAAAATCAGGTGTCCATAGGTGTGTGGGTTCATTTTGGGTCTTCAATTTTATTCCACTGATCTACCTGCAAATCTCTTTATCAATACCAATCAGTTTTTATCAATGATGCTCTGTGATATCAATACTGCTTGAGGTCAAGGATGGTGATTCCCTTAGAATTTCTTTTATTGTTGAGGATAATTTTTGCTATGCTGAGTTCTTTTGTTATTCCAAATGAATTTGCAAATTGCTCTTTCTATCTCTATGAAGAATTGACTTGGAATTTTGATGTGGATTGCATTGCGTCTGTAGATTGCTTTTGGAAAAATGGGCATTTTTATTATATTAATCCTGCCAATCCATGAGCATGGGATGTCTTTCCATCTTCTGAGATTTCAATTTCTTTTTGAGAGTTTTGTCATACAGATCTTTCTTGCTAGGTTAGAGTCACACTGAGGTATTTTATGTTATTTGTGACTATTGTAAAGGGTGACATTTCCCTAATTTCTTTCTTAGCTTGTTTATTCTTACAGTAGAGGAAGGCTACTGATTTGTTTGAGTTAATTTTATACCCATCCACTTTTCTGAATTTGTTTTTCAGGCTTAGTAGTTCTCTGGTGGAACTTTTGGGGTGACTTAAGTATACTATCATATCATCTGCAAATAGTGATATTTTGACTTCATCCTTTCCAATTTGTATCCCATTGACCTCCTTTAGTTGTCTGATTGTTCTGGCTAGGACATCGAGTAATAAATTGAATAAGTAGGGAAAGAAAGGACAGCCTTGTCTAGTCCATTATTATGGTGGGACTACTTTAAGCTTTTCTCCATTTAGTTTGATCTTGGCTACTGGTTTGCTTTATATTGCTTTTACTGTATTTAGGAGTGCATCCCTAGAATGAAGCCTACTTGATCATGAGGGATGATCATTTTGATGTGTTCTTGGATTCAGTTTTCAAGATTTAAAGGGGAACTTGGTCTGAAGTTCTCTTTCTTTATTGAGTCTTTGTGTGGTTTAGGTATAAGAGTAATTGTGGCTTCATAGAAGGAATTGGGCAGTTCTCCATCTGTTTCTAGCTTGTTGAATAGTTTGGACAGTATCAATATTAGGTCTTCTATGAAGGTCTAATAGAATTCTGCACTAAACCCATCTGGTCCTGGGCTCATTTTGGTTGGGAGACTTTTAATAACTGCTTCAATTTCTTTAGGAATTATGGGATTGGTTAGATGGTTTGTTTAAATTATTATCTTTTATTAATCCTGAATTAGCTTTGGTACCTGGTACTTATCTAGAAAATTGTCCATTTCCTCCAGTTTTTCCAGCTTTGTTGAATATAGGCTTTTGTAGTAGGATCTGATGATTTTTTTAATTTCCTCAGATTCTGTTGTTATGTCTCCTTTTTCATTTCTGATTTTGTTAATTTGTATAATCTCTCTGTGCCCTCTGGTTAGACTGACTAAGGGTTTATCTATCTTGTTGATTTTCCCAAAGAACCAGCTCCTGGTTTTGTTGATTCTTTTGTATAGTTCTTTTTGTTTCTACTTGGTTGATTTCAGCCCTGAGTTTGATTATTTCCTGCCTTCTACTCCTCTTGAGTATATTTACTTCTTTTTGTTCTAAAGCTTTTAGGTGTGCTGTCAATCTGCTAATATACACTCTCTCCTGTTTCTTTTTGGAGGCACTCAAAGCTATGAGTTTTCCTCTTCCCAGTGCTTTCATTGTGTCCCATAAGTTTGGGTATGGTGTGCCTTCATTTGTAATAAATTCTAAAAAGTCGTTAATTTCTTTCTTTATTTCTTCCTTGACCAATTATCATTGAGTAGAGTCTTGTTCAACTTCCATGTATATGTGGGCTTTCTGTCATTTTGTTGTTACTGAAGACCAGCCTTTGTCTGTGGTGATTTGATAGGATGCATGGGATTATTTCAATCTTCTTCTATCTGTGAGGCATGTTTTCTGACCGATTGCATGGTCAATTTTGGAGAAGATACCATGAGGTACTGAGAAGAAGTTATATTCTTTTTTTTTTAAGATGAAAGATTCTATAAATATCTGTTAAATCCATTTGGAAGTTGTTTCTCTGTGTCTCTGTGTAGATTCTGTTTCCATGATCTGTCCATTGATGAGAGTGGGGTGTTGAAATCTCCCATTATTAATGTGTGAGGTGCAATGTGTGTTTTGAGCTTTAGTAAGGTTTCTTTTATGACTGTAGGCGCCCTTGCTTTTGGAGCATAGATATTCAGGTTTGAGAATTCACCTTGGTGAATTTTTCTTTTGATGAATATAAAGTGCTCTTCCTTATCTTTTTGATAACTTTTGGTTGAAAGTCGATTTTATTGGATATTAGAATGTCTACTCCTGCTTGTTTCATGGGACCATTTTCTTGGAAAATTGTCTTCCAACCTTTTACTCTGAGGTAGTTTCTGTCTTTGTCACTGAGCTGTGTTTCCTATATGTAGCAAAATGCTGGATTCTCCTAAGGTATCCATTATGTTAATCTATGTCTTTTTATTGGGGGATTTAGTCCATTGATGTTAAGAGATATTAAAGAATGGTGATTGTTGTTTCCTGCTATTATTGTTGTTAGAGGTGGAATCATGTTTGTGTGACTCTCTTCTTATGGTTCTATTGTTAGGAGATTACTTCCTTGCTTTTTCAAGGTTGTAGTTTCCCTACTTGTATTGGGGTTTTCCATCTATTATCTTTTGTAGGGCTGGATTTGTAATAGTGTAAATTTGGTTTTGTCATGGAATATCTTGGTTTCTTTATCTATGTTAATTGAGAGTTTTGCCATATATAGCAGTGTGGGCTGGCATTTGTGTTCTGTTAGGGTCCATATGACATCTGCCCAGGATCTTCTGACTTTCATAGTCTCTGGTGCGGAGTCTGTTGTAATTCTGATAGACCTGCCTTTATATGTTACTTGACCTTTTCACCTTAGTGATTTTAATATTCTTTCTTTGTTTCGTGCATTTGGTGTTTTGACTATTTTGTGACGGGAGGAATTTCTTTTCTGGTCCAATCTATTTGGAGTTCTGTAGGCTTCTTCTATGTTTATGGGTATTTTTTTCTAAGTTAGGGAAGTTTTCTACTATAATTTTGTTGAAGATATTTACTGGCCCCTCAAGTTGGGAGTCTTCGCTTTCCTCTATACCTATTATGTTTAGGTTTGATCTTCTCATTTTGTCTTAAATTTCCTGGATGTTTGGGCTAGGAGCTTTTTGCATTTTACATTATCTTTGATGATTTTGTCAAGGTTTTCCATGGTATCTTCTGCCCCTAATATTTTCTCTTCTATCCCTTGTGTTCTGTTGGTGTGATTGTGTCTATGATTCCTGATCTCTTCCCTAGGTTTTCTATCTCCAGGTTTGTCTTCCTTTGTGCTTTCTTTATTGTTTCTATTTCCATTTTTAAATCCTAGATAGTTTTGTTCAATTCCTTCACCTGTTTTGTTGTATTTTCATGTAATTCTTTAAGGAATTTTTGTGTTTCCTCTTTAAGGGCTTCTACCTGTTTACCTGTGTTGTCCTGTATTTCTTTAAGGGAGTTATTTATGTCCTTCTTAAAGCCCTCTATCATTATCATGAGATGTTTTTTTTAATCCAAGTCTTCCTTTTCCAGTGTGTTTGGATATCCAGTATTCATTTTTGTTGGAGAACTGGACTCTGATATACCAAGTAGTCTTGGTTTCTGTTGCTTAGGTTCATGAGCTTGTCTCTTTCCATCCAGTTGTCTCTTGCGTTAGCTTGTCTTGCTTTTTCTGACAGCGTCTTGACCTTCTCGTAAGCCTGTGTATCAGCACTCCTGTAGACCTGTTTTCTTTCAGCTGGATCTGGGAACAGAGAACTACTCCTGAGTTTGCATGTTCTGAAGCCTCCATATGGATCACTTGGAGCAGAAGAGTTGGTCTTACCTCTGCTCTCAGGTGTGTAGGTGCTCCTGGGGATGGACTTTCAGCTCTGGGTGCATGCAGAAACTAGAAGGGTCCTGCCACTGACTGCTCCTAGGTTCCTGTGCCCAGAGGGTACAGAGGGCACTAGGTGAGTTCCTCTTGGCTGAGGTAGGTGAGCAGTAGTAGTTGTCTCCTCTGAGCTCTCAGGATTGTCCGCACTTCTGAGAATCCAGCTCTTTCCCCCAAGGGACCTCAATACAGAGAGCCCCATTTTTTTCTAAACCTTTGGTGTATTCACAATCTCTTTAGATGCAACTTAAAGATATTTTAAATAACAGTATCTAAATGTATTTTCAATATATAGAACAATGCAATTTTAATTCTACTCCTCACTTTTCCACTCAAAATACCATAATAAAATGTGGAGTGCCTTCCAAGAGTCTGGCAAATCATATTAGTACTTTAAATGTTAGCCCGTTTAGACTATGGTTGCAAATCATTTCAATTCAGAGCATCAGCAAACACAGCATGGGTATGCTATAATTATGCCTGTCACTTTTTATGTTCAAAACCAAAACATTTGTTCAAAATATAAACAGAATAATAATGGTAGTTAACCTCTTGCCACTAAAATACTATCATCGTCCAAGAATTTTTATCAATTTCCAAAACCTAAAGGCCAATTTCCATACTTTTGAATTAGTCATTTTGGGGGCTTTTATGGAATACTTTAACTTTGGCATCCTAGAAACAACCAAAACTTATTTCTTGTGGTTCTGACTGAGAAATCCTAGATTGAAGCATTAACAGATTCAGACTCCAATGAAAGACTGACTTTGTGCTTCACAAATAGCTGTCTGCTTTGTGTGTGTGAGTTTGCATGGTGGATATCCAGGAGTTCTCAGGGATCTGTTATAAAGATACCAGCCTTATTCATGAATACTCTCCCCACTTGGCAGTTCTGTTTCCCAAACCTCTTCCTACAACATCATCATCTTGGACATTAGAACTGGAACATGACACAAACATTCAGCCTATAGCATCTTTACTTTCAAATGTGAAGGCATTCATATATATTTCAAAATAAGACACTATGAGACATGGTACAAAGAAATGTTGTGGTCGATGGCTACCTCTTCATTAAAAGGTTAATATTGAGTGAGAACTTACTTAGATTGTTTATCCCGCTTTGGGCTCTACTCACACACATTAGTGTAGAAAGGCTAAACATTATTTATGTTAACAATAAACTGGCCATATAAACATTTTGGAAAATCTATACAAATAATACTTTCTAAAAGGCAATGGCATCAATTTACTATTCAAGATTTGCCTTTAAATTTTGAAATAAAAGATACATTCAACTGCATCAAAATATTATTTCTATAAGATTTATATATAAAAATATTCTTGAAGCTGACTTGGAGGATTGGATAGTTTCCTCCCTAGAGACAGAGAACATTTCTTATTGTGTCTGAGAGATAGTGCCATAAATGTCTGTTTAAATAATAAAACATGACTGGCTGCATTGCTGGCCATCTATAATTGAACTATGCTACACCATTGTTTGTCTGAAACCATTAAAATAACTCCACCATTGCCCTGTACATCGAAAACATGCCTGGAGGATGATGGTTGTGTCCAGAAAAATCTATTGTCAACTCATATCAGGAACACAGCTCGAAATGTTCATTCCAAATCACTAAAGATTTGTTAGTCTCTTGCTACATGTCTCTTCGTTATGGTAGATGCTCTATGAAAATAAAACAAAGTAAATGTCATGATCCTTGCTCATAAGAGGGCCTTGTCCATTTCTGTTCCCATATATACGTGCCATTAAAACTCTCTTAGAAGGAAGCATATCCCTCAATTGTTCACAGCAAGCCACTGCAGCATTTTTATTAAGTAACACAAGTAATAAAAAAAGGGCAGTTCTCATAAATGTTAGGTCTGAGCAAACAAGAGACTATAAAGGAATGAGAGCAGTCTCAGCAGCAGGTAAACTACAGAGCAAAGCAAGTCCTATCCTCAGCACATCTGTCATGAAAATAACAGCTGTGTATGATCCCACTGTGCAGAAGCATCTGGCAATGCAAAGAAAAATAAATGGACAAAAAATTCTCTGTATTTTATGGGAAATAGACTATTTCTTGTCTATCTTTCTGATCTTCTAATGTTAATTTGGAAGATGACAGATTAAAAAACCTTACATATTTTTAAGAATGACATTTTACAGTAGTCATATATAAACAACAGAGGAAACATCACAGAAGGGCCAAGATTTCTGGTTCCACTCCTAATTCTGTTCAGTAGCTTTTGAAGATTTTCATCTATAGCAATGTCTAGTGTTTGCATGTTAACAAACATTTTCAGAAGGTAATCAGAAAAGCTGTCTGTTTTTTCATGGAGAGAAGCAAAAACTCAATTCATTTCAGAATTCCAATGGAAATAAAAATATGAACATAATCGTATAGGCCCAGACAAAGCCAATTTTTGCATATGTTTGAACTAATTAATTCAAAGTAAATTAAATAGTTCAGATTAGAGATTTCTTGGAACCTTCAGTTATTGTACCACCAAGAGGAAGATAAGTGGGCATGGATTCATAAACAAATCAGGCATTTTGGCTATATTCAAAAACATAACTGTTTCCTAGTTACAAACTCTTGGTGGGCTTGAGTTTCTTATCCCTGAGTTGTACCCGGGACTCTGGGTCTCTGAAGGTATCTGATTCAGACTAAGCTGGTCCTGACCTGAAGCTGCCAGTCTGTTAATCTCAATTTATTTTTTTATTTTATTTTATTATTTTTTTTTTGGAGCTGCCCAAGGCAACTCTTTTGTCTGTGCCACTCTAAGCATACCTACTTCGAGAGGGAAAGGAGCTTTTAGGAAGTACAACAATTCTCAAATTTCATCTCAGTATAAGGCTACTTACTATTTCCTGTTAATAGTTCTTTTTGCAGAGTAAAATAAATTTTATAAGAAAAATAGTTTAAAATATAGCATCATGCATTCATATTGTATTTTTAAATGAAAGGTGAGGGACAAAGGAAAAAATTCATCTATTCATTTTCTATTAATTAGGCAAGCAGTACACAGAAGTCAGGTAACCCTTCACATATTTTACAGTAAGTCAGGTCTGAACTCCTTCAGACTGAGCTAAACATGTCCACAATATAATTAAGCTTATTGCATCAGAGTGGCATGCTTTTAATACAGATGACTATAAAATCTGCATATCTTCTTTAAGAATAATCTGACAAAACCTGCACAAAATGGGCTCATCAATAGTTCATCATGAATGGCAGTGGAACCTTATTCCTGTAGGGCAGGCTCATGTAGGAAAGGTTGCTGGGGATGTAGAATTGTTTTCTTTATTGCTATAGTCACCTATAAATTGTCTATGCTTCAGTAAATAACCATCCACCCATATTCATATAAGCGACCCTAATTAAACTCAGTAGGTTGTGAACAAAACAGAACTAAGCTTAACTAAGACTTGAGAATAAGAGATAGATTTGTTGGGAAGAAAATAGGTTCGATTGGAATGGGAGGTAAAAGAGAAAGGCTAATGGGGGGAGCCTAAAATGACCCTGATAAATTATATACCTACATTAACTTTCAAAGAATAAAAATAAATTAACATTTGTAAAAAATAATCTAGAGTAAGAAATATATTAATCAATGATACTATATTGTCAGACTAAATTAAAATTATATCAACGAAATAACCACTTTATCTAAACCAAATGTCAATTTCATGAAAATTTGACTTTTTAAAATAAAATCAATGACTATCTGATAAGATAGGTAGACCTCAATATGTTCCCATTCAATGTTGTTTTACTCACAAAGTTCTATAGAAACCACAAAAGCCAATGATGAAAATGTTATTGAACACTTCTGAAAAAAAAAATCTAAAAAAAATCTACACTTCTGCTGGTAGTTCCCACCTAACCAATATTTTAACCTTCTTTAAATTTTAATGCCATTTCAAATGTATTCTAGAGGTTGGGGAAATGATCTGTTTGGGTTGATATGGAAGCCTTTGGTCATAGATTTATTATTTATAAAGTCTAAGTGCTGGGAAGTGAGTTGGTCTCTCCATTTGCAAATGAGAGAAGTGCAAATGATTGTTTCAGCATAGGAACTTCCACCCACAGAAGAAGCCAAGAGAAAACCTTGAGTTGGGCAGATAACTGGGAAGTGCAAGTAGGCTATTAGGCATCAGAGTTCTTGAACTTCAATGTCATGGTTTCTTGCAGGCTTGGAGACCATAGAACCAAATATAAATGGATCCTTTTCATTTTGGAGCTAAATGAAGCTTTAAAGAGAGGGGGGAAATGTACTTCTCTAAGAAAACTGGAAGAAATGTGTTTCAAAAGGGCATAAGCTTGGAATTAAAATTTTGCTCAATTTTTTATTGATTATTTTGCTTATTTGCATTTCAAATGTTGTCCCCCTTCCTAGTTTCCCCTCCATAAGCCCTATCCCCTCCTCCCTCTCCCTGCCTCTGTGAGGGTTCTCCCCCCACCTGCCTACTCACTTCTGCCTTAGCGCCCTAGCCTTCCCCTACTGGGGTCATCAAGCCTCCACAGAACCAGGAGGCTCCCTTCCCAGTGATGCTAGATATGGCAGTCCTTTACTACATATCCGGCTTACAACATGGTACACCCCTGTGTACTCTTTTCTTGGTGGTTTAGTCCTTGGATGCTCTGATGGTTCTGGTTAGTTAATATTGTTGTTTTTCCTATGAGGTAGCAAAGCCCTTCAGCTCCTACAGTCCTTGCCCTAGCTTTGCACTGGGGTCCCTGCACTCAGTCCAATGTTTGGTTGTGTACATCCTCATATGTGTTGGTCTGGCTCTGTAAGAGCCTCGCAGGCAACAGCTATACCAGGATAAGCACTTCTTGGCATCAGCAATAGTGTCTGGGTTTGGAGTCAGCAGATGGGATGGATCCCTAGGTGGGGCAGTCTCTGGATTCACTTTCCTTTGATTTGGAGATTTTTTGATTGTTTCTTTTCTTTTGTTTTGTTATTTTGGGGTTTTAGTTTTCAACTCCTTTCTTTAGGAAGAAAGTGATAAGATGACCCCTCTTTTCCAAGGTAGTGAAATATATATAGCACAGTAGCAAAGGCATCCCATTCAAGTGTCTAAGTCAGGCCCCTATATCTTTGGATGAATCCAACCTAGGAGTTGCTGAGTGTTCACAGATGGAAGGGGCGTAAATTTTTTTTTTAAGATTCCAAGTATAAAGCAGAGTATAAAAAGTTGTCACTGCACGTCCTGCAATGTACTACTGGAGACATGGTGCAGAGTGTTCTACAACCATATTATGATTTAAGAGTGTTTGGAATTGAAGATGAATGTAAGTACCACCTGTTATTGACAAATTTAGTCAAGATGTCAGGGAAGCACTTAAAGTCTCTAAAAATCATGACGCAATCTAAACGTAGCCTGTTCTAGAAATCTCAGACAGGAATCACAACAAGTTATTTTGAGATAACAGAGAATTTGTCACCTAACTCAGTAGCTGTATCAGTCCATACTCCCCTGCAGTGTGTGCCTGCAGAAATAGAACTGCTGGTTCTGTAATAACTTGGGAGGAACAAACTGTGCCCATCCTTAACTTAAGGCACTTAATGTCTTGGCTAGAAAACTAAAATGGCAATGAGTTTCTATTGATTATCTTAACACTCAACACCATAGCAATATGCTCATTAGTCTAATGATCACTACTCAATATCTTGAGAGCATGTGGATGGATGATGGCCATATAGTTAGGTCGTATACACTCTGCTACAGAAATAAGATGAAGGTAGGTGATTAAAGGACAGCAAACGTTAAAAATAAACAGGCCACGGGAAAAAAGATGCCAGGTTTTTACTATCATGCTAGTGATGTTACACAAACCTGACTATCCGACTCTAATGTTTAGTTGGATCCTATGGCTGAAGAAGAAAACCGACTAATGAAGGCTCTCCTCTGACTTCTATATACACACTGTGATATATATGGATGCCATGTTTGTATGTAGACACACACACACACACACACACACACACACATAATAGTAATAATAAATAGATTCAATTAAAATATATATTTCAAAAGAAATCATCCCTAGTAAATTTAGGCAAAAGAGGTTAAAACAATGAGTGGAACACACAGTGAATATAAAATGACTGGTAACTGAAAAGCCAGACACATCTCCCTAAATCTTTAGATAGAACTTAGTCTATATGCATATACATATACACATTCTTATCCATTAAACTATTAAGTCCTGAAACAGGAGACTCTATCATTTGCACAAAATGATGATTGCCAGGAGTGCACACTTAGGAAAATATTGAACCAAAGGTGCAAGATTTAGATTAAAAAGATGAATAATTTATGGGGGGGTAGTTCAACAGTATGATAGCTAGAATTAACATACCATAGTAAACATTTGAAAGGAAGAGTCAATTTTAAATGCTTCCCTCATACACAAAGATCAGCTTTTTATCTAATAAGTATATGTTTAGTTGCTTGATATAGTCATTGCACAATGTATGTAGTATGGGAAAACAATATGTGGCATGTCAGAAATATCTATGACTTTTACTTTTCAATAATACCTTAAGGCTGACAGAGTGAAATTTGGCAACATATGAAACACACTAGTTGAGATGACATGGGATTAATTCCATAAATAAAAAGTAAACTTAAAATAAATAGTCCCCTCTCCTCAGCAGCTGTTAATTGCCTATACATCTTGAACTAAGATGGCATCATGCGTGATTTCTCCCAACCCTATTGACATGTCAAGTTTTGCCATTGTTCAAGACTTGTTTAAGTCATATTGTTGAGATGCCATGGGTATAGTTTTCCCTCATACATAAAAGATACAATCTTTCATCAGACTTCCTGATCCTCACATTCTTACAATCTTTCTGGCTAGGCTTCCATGATATTCCTCAGCCTTAGTTTTAAGAGTTGTGTTTTAAATGTGTCAGTCCTCTAAACGATTATCTAATGTCAAGTACTTAGCCCTAAATTCATATTCATGCAAGCAACAGTGAGTGGGCTCATCAGATTGCATTTATATGTAACAATCAGAAAGAAAAAGAGACCACAAATTTGAGGGCAGCCTGGAGGTAATTATGGAAAGATGTGTAGACTTAATTTTAAAAACCTATTTTAATAAGTATATTAAATGCTTTCTCCTCCCTTCTAGTCTTCTATCCACCAGTGGTAGTGGAAAGGGAAGTTTAATAGGGCAAAGGAGGATGCAGACCTGCTTAGAAATAGTTATTTGAGGCAGATCCAATCTGAGTTGTGAGGATATCAGCAGTTCAGTTCACATGAATCAGCAGCAGTAGTTTGATCCATTCTCTAACATCACTCACTAATCAGCAATGGCAGTTCTATGCAGAAAAAGTCACAATTGCCCCTAAGAAACACCTCCAGAAGTTCTTTCATTGTGCTTCTTTCTATAAAGTTAGAGCAAACAGTGACCAGCATACTGGCAAGGTACACCAATACCACACACCATCCTCCATTTTCTATTGGGTTGTAATTATACTCTTTCCAAAAATCATGTATTCTTTCAAGTTCTGCTTTAGCAAAACATCACATGCCCCGTTTCTAGGCAGCTTCCGAAAACCACCACATGCTTATTCTCAGTAAAACATTGTCCCGTATGTCTGCTTCAGCAAAAAAAAAAATTCTTTTCATGAGAAAATTTCCAGAAAAACATCACATAACACAACTGAGTCTGAAACCAGAAATTTTCACTTCAGAAATGGAGAGAAATTATGAAATATATTAATCAAATAAAAAATGAAAAATATTTAATGTAGTCATATAGTCAATTTATATGAAATACCCACAGAGGCTAACCTGAACAAACACTTTGGCAGTTAACTAGCCCTGTTACCGGATGAAGAGAATGTAGGGGGCACACTGACTACTGCATATGAACAGAAATTTATTTTATATAGTAAAACAGTGCTCTAAAGCACTCAGGCTATGGTCATTCAGCTCTGTAAACTTTAAAAATGGATTTATCACTTTAAATAAGGGGACTGTCACAAATGTGAATTACATTACAGTAAAGGCATTCTCCAAGGAGGTTTTCAGGGAAAAAAAAGCAACAACCATAATGTCATTTCTTGAGTAACACCATTGACAAGAGTCAATTTTGTCTTTGTGAATACTGGCTTTCCTTTTCCTAGAATGACAACATATTCCCTACTTTGCTTCTGCCCTAAAATTTTGATTTATTACATATCACCTAATATATCAACCCTAGTGATTTGCTTCGTCAAACATAAATATAATCAAAATACTTTAATATGATTTGCTCATGAACCTTGGATATGTAGAAAGATAGCCAGTAAATAGGTAGATTCATACATAAATGATAGGTATATAGATAAATGGGTGATAGACAGGGAGGTAGATAGCTATAAGATGTTGGAAAATAGATGATAGATAGATAGATGATATATTATAAATTGATAAACATATAATAGGCAAATAAATAGGAAGATGGTTGATAGGTGGTGAGATGGTGGATGATGAGTGAAGAATAAATGATTGACAATAATTGATAGGTACGTGATAGATTAAACTATAAAGCAATATTTAGGAGATATATCTTAATTTTATTCTACTATATTTCAATGTAGTCTATTTAATTTTTTGGTTTTCATGAACTATTCACCTAGCTTTATAACCTATAGGAAGTAAAAACCTATGATCTAAATAATCCTATCCACTGGTACATTTATATGGCTTATTGTGTAAAGACACTTCCTACTAAACCTGAGGACATAAGTTCAGTCCTCAGAACCCGTGTAGTAGAAAATGAGAACTAACTCCTGTAACTTGTCCTCTGACCACCACAAATACCCAGGGCAGGCATGTATGTATATACACACATAAACACACATAACAGGGGAAGAGAGAGAGAGAGAGAGAGCGAGAGAGAGAGAGAGAGCGAGTGAGAGAGAGAGAGAGAGAGAGAGAGAGGAGTAAAGAAAGATGAAAAAAATATTATCCAAGATAAATTAGTATGTGTTGTTTCATAGCCACAGAGTTCTTATTGTAGCAGCCTAATAGACTACCATAGCCATTATCTCTATCTTGCACTCATATAGGTTTAAATAATGGAGTTCTGTTATGAATTTTTAGAAAAGATACAATAATATATGTAGAAATGTGAGAAGTTACAGTAATGATAAAGTCTCACTAACATGCCCTGAACAAAGACAATACCAATGTTAATGTAATATAGACAGGCCTGAACTATAGACAAAGAACTATAAACAAATAAGGAACACTGAGAGCAGGAGAAAGAACCTGCCTTAGGGAAGAACATTCCATTTTAAAAAAATATTTTATTAATTCTTCCAAAATTATATTTAATATATAATGATCATATTTAACCCTCTTCACCCAGTTACCCATAACTCCACTCAGACCCACCCTAATCTCCTTATTTACTCAACTTTCTGCCTCTTTTCTTTTATCTCATTGAGTCCAATTTGTGTATCCCAAAACTCTTAAGATGAACACTGGATCATGGTCTGCCTGAAATCATAGCTCTAAAGAAAACTGACTCTTCTCCTCCCAGCAACTATCAATGGTTAATATCTGCTCAGATAGTGGAGGCACTTCATACCTAACCCCTTTTTTATTTGAGGGTTTTATATAACTTGAGCTTACATGGATCATGGGCAAGTTATCATATCCGCTGTAGATTCATATGTTCAACTGTCCATTGTGTCTTAGAAACATTGTTTGCTGAAGTCATTTATTGCTACTGGCTTTGACCCTTAAAATCTTTCATGCCCCTCTTCTGAGATTACTGCAAAGATATGGAGGTAGGAGTTTAGGAGTGTGATATAGGTGTCCCAATTAGGGCTGAAAGCTTCAGAGCCTCATATATTCTTTGACTAGTTGTAGATCTCTGTGTTGATTACTCTGTACTGCAAGAAGAAGCCTCTCTGATAAGGGTTGGAGTTGTATCAATCTATAGGCATAGTGATTAGGAGTCTATTTAATTCTGTGTGCACCTTACCAAATATTATTATAGGTTCTCCCAAGGGCGTATGGCCTACATCTGTGAACCTTATCACTAGATATAATTTATGCTATGTTTTTAAGCTACTGTTTCACATCTCAGATATTCATATGCTTGCTAGACATTTTCATGTTTCTCTTGTTATTCACAAAGCTGAGCAAATAATCTGTGACATCCTGTCTTCAATCTATATTCCTATTTATTTATTTATTTTTATTAGTTTTTTTGTTTTGTTTGTTTTGTTTTACATTTCAAATGTTATCCCCCTTCCCGGGTTCCTCTCCGAAAATCCCCCACTCCATCCCTTCCCCCTGTCTCCACAAGGGTGCTCCTCCATTCACCTACCAACTCCAGCCCAACCACCCTAGTGTATCCTTGCACTGAAGCATCAAGCCTTCACAGGAAAAAGGGCTTCCCCTTCCATTGATGCCAAACGAGGCCATACTCTGTTACATATGTAGCTGGAGCCATGGGACCCTCCATGTGTATTCTTTGATTGGTGGTTTAGTCTCTGGAAACTCTGAGGCATCAGGTTGGTTGATATTGTTGTTCTTCCTATGGGGTTGCAAACCCCTTCAGCTCTTTTGGTCCTTCCCCTGACTCCTCCATTGGGGTTCCTTTACTCAGTCTGATGATTAGTTGCGAGCATCCACATCTGTATCAGTAAGGTTCTAACAGAGCCTCTCAGGAGACATCCTTACCAGTCTCCTGTAGCAAGCCCTTCTCGGCATCAGCAAGTGTCTGGGTTTGATGAGTGCATGTGAGATGAATCCCCAGGTGGGGCAGTCTCTGGATGACTTTTCCTTCAGTCTCTACTCTATTCTTTGTCCCCATATTTCCTTTAGACAGGAGCAATTCTGGGTTAAAATTTTGTGAAAGGTGGGTGGCCCCATCCCTCAACTGTAGCTGTGCCTAACCTCTGTATTCCTACTCTTAAAATTGGCCTAAAATATTTTGAAATACTGCTAGTGACTTTCTTATATGCTGCAGTCTTCCTTAGGTCCCTAACTTCAAGAGACACACCCAGATACAAATACTAATTATTAGTTACCAAAGACAAGACATTTTGGTATATACTGTAAATGCTTCAGAATTACAGACAGAGAAGAGTACTGAGGGCTACAGTGCTTGTAGATAGGTTCTCTTGGAGGCATGTGCTGCATGTGAACATATGTGAAAAAAAAGATATTCCAAAGAAGTACATTGAATAACCTGAGGGTCATGAAATAATGACTTCAAGGGGTTTGTCTCAAAGCCTTAAATCTTTTCTTTCTACCCATACTCTTTAAAAAAATCTAAGTCAAAAGTATTCTCTCTTCTAGGATTAAGACAGTTCTGTGAAAGAAGTCAATAAACCACAACTTCATCACTGTTCTTTTCCACAGAGAACTAATACAATACAAGGAAGTGTTATCTCATGTTTCTGGGCATAAGTAATATGTTCTTTTTCTAATTTATTTTTTTTTAGAATTTCATACATATATATTGTAGCTTGTACACTACTCTCTCTTCCCTCTAATATCTCATGTCTCCCAACTCCCTCTCAGATTTACAATCAATTCTTTTTTAATTATTATTATAACACACATTCAAATGATTACTGAGTCTACCTAGTGTTGCTCATATGTATATGTTTAGGGAAATTGGCAAACCAAGGGTTTATCCCTGGAGAAAACTGAGTATGTCCTTCTCTGCAGCTTTTAATTGCCATGACAGCATACATGAAGGGAATTTCATCTAAGGGTAGGGACTTGTAAAACTGAGATTTTATGATTGTAGTCACTTTATCAAGTCCAACAGACACTATCTGAGAGCAGTCATTCTGGTCTTCCAGACTTTAGAAACTTTCTCCCTCCCATTCTTTTAAGTTCCCTAAGCCTTGGTATGAATTGCAGATGTACCATTGGGATGGGGTATTGCATGGTCATTTATTTTCTGTATTTTTACCAGTTGTAGATTTCTATACGAGTCTCCATATGTTGCAAAAAAGAAGTTTCATTGGTGAGGGGGTGAAACCTACACTTATCTGTTAGTATAAATATTTAGAATAGAGTTATAATTTTTATGTTTGGAAAATTACATCAATTAGTTCACTGCTAGGGTCCGTTATTTCTCAAGCCATGGATAGGTGGCTTGGTGTACATTACCAGGTCTAAATTCCCATTTATTCAGTGGACTTTATGTCGGATTAGACAGCTGTTGGTGACACCCAAGATGAGAGTGCCAGTATTGCATCACTGGGGGTATCTTATAGAGCAAATCATTGCAGTTTGCAGGTTTCACAGCCAGAGAATATTACAGAGTACATGATCAGAGAACAATATAGATGAATTATTCTATAATTTATAATTTTTACACTAACTTCAAGTTTTTGATATTGGTAGTGTTTAAAAATTGCCCTTATCGGAATAACAATCGAAATGTAAATAAGAAATACTCAAGTTAATAAAGATAAAAAATGCTCTTACCAATTTCTAAACTTTGATAAGCATGATACTTCCTCATAACTTTAGTTTTCCACCTAAGTATGATACACTGTGTTAAGTTGCACAATATTGTAAGAAATATTTAATAATTTAAATTTACTCAAAGTTTAGTTTAATTTTATTCTTGATATTTTTTTAAGAGTTGAAACATCATAGTCTGTGACTCATATAATATTACATTTTAATGGAAATGTCTGATGCTGTATATATTCTTTTCCATTGCTGTTTCTTTGAGGAGTTTTCCAATAGGAAAGCAGATAGAAAATAAATGTTGGATTACTGGGCACTGAGCTGCATTTGGTAAAGTGCAATCAAGTTAATTATTGTGCATAGGTGAAAATGAATAATTGATGTGAAGAATTGCCTCCATAGATTTATATTTGAAGGCAAAGCACTTCAAGGAGTGGCACTATTTGAGAAAGATTAAGAGGTCTAGTGTAGCCATGTTGGAGGAAGTGTGTCACTAGAGGTGGGCTTTGAGGTTTCAAATGCCCAAGACAGGCTCAGTAGCCCTCTCTTCCTGTTGCTACAGATCTGAATATAGAACTCTCAGCTTCTCCTTACCATTTCTGCCAGAATGCCTCCATGTTTACCACTATGCTTCCTACTATGACAATAATGGACTAAGCCTCTGTAACTGGACGTAAGCCCCAATTAAATGCTTTCTTTTATAAGACTTGGAGGAAAGTTATTATTTTAATGAGCACATGAATAATAATTTTTCTCCATTATTAATTATGAGCAAATAAATAAAACTCTCAAAAACATATTTCACATCTCAGTATCTGGTTGGCAGGTTTCACACTTCAGTGTCCATCCTACCATGGTCATTGTGGTTATTTTGTTTTGTGTGTTTTGTAGCACACTCTAATTTGCTAGCTCTGCTTGACCCTAGGTTTTGTATTGCATGCCCTAGTAAATTAGCATGTACACTCCCCTGTCTCTGGAGATACTATGTGTACAGGTTGTATGTTTACATTTCATCATTATATTATCACAGGGCAATGAGGTGAAAGCCGCAAGCTTGCCATCATCCTACCTCCTACAATTCCCTTAATAACATGCCTAAAAGCTCCATCCAAATTTAAAATAATGACCTTATATACAACAATTCTAATTATTGGTTTCATTGACTATTTGGTTTTACTTCAGATTCATTCATGTATTTGAGGTCTTGAGCTTGCAGACTTATTTTACATGAAGGGTTTTTGTGTTTTCTTAACAGTTTTGAATTTCTTCTACTAGAATTCTCCCAACTCCAGAAGGAAATCTTTTAATAAAATTCTCAGCTTCACTGATCCAGAACAGCATGAATTGTTTCCTTAAGCCTGAAACTTACCACTTCTCTGTTTTCACAGCTTGCTGAAAGCTTCATTCCAGACAGTGGGCAGCACATGTTTGAGGTTCTTTTTCCTATTGTCTAGTTTCAAATATATCTCTTGTTTCATTCATGAGCTGAGATTTGGACTTATGTACAACATTTTCACTTTCTTTTGGCTGTAGAAATGACTTGATTCTGGCTGCTTTGCACAAATGAAGACCCACAACCTCCAGCAGCTGTTGCACTGTATATTTCTTTCTCTTTCTAGTCCTTGTAGTCTATCTTGCTTTCAAGATTCATATATTTTCAGTTTTCATATATTTTCAGTTTTCATTTTTGTACATTTTTAAGTATATCAATTATTGAAACTTGTCTCTAGCGGGTAGAAACAATAAAGCATCAACTGAGTCTGTAGAAGAATCTTGGCCATACATTATCAGATTAAAATAAGGGCAAATTGGAAGTATGTGTGCTTGTGTACATGCATGTATGCTCTGTGTGTGTGTGTGTGTGTGTGTGAGAGAGAGAGAGAGAGAGAGAGAGAGAGAGAGAGAGAGATGTATGTATATAGGTGTACTTCATTCAGTCAATTGCGGAGGCAAGAAGTTGATATCAGGATGCTTTTCTTGATAGCTTCTGTGTCTTACATGTAGAAATCAATATCTCTTACAGAGCCCGAAGATCACCATTTCAGCTAAACAGCCAAGCAAGGCCCATAGATCTATAAATCTGCCTGTTTTCCATACTTTGATACTTGGATATAAGAATATGCTGCCACACCTGTTTTTATCAAAACATATCAAAACAACGTATTTTATTAAGTACAAATCAAGCAGTAAGCAATAAATAAATTGCTTTACTACAGGTCTAGACATCGCAAGCATCCTCCTCAATACATGTTAAGGCAGTTAATTTATCCCATATATACATTTTTAAAAATTTTAGAGTGTTTTTTTTAACTTTTTATAGATTCTTCATTTTATATTATGCACCCCAGTCCCATTCATCTCCTCATCCTCTCATATCTGCCCATTCCCCTTGTAATTTCCTCCAAAATAAAACAAACAAACAACAACAAAGCATAGAAAACATTTCATCATGGAAGCTGTTCTATGTCACAGTGTATCCCCTCTGTATATCCCTCTGTTCACACATCTTCACATGCAAATTGCATTGAGTCATCTGTCTGGTTCAAGATCTCTTGTCTGTGACACCATCGATATTGGATCCTCCCTGGAACTCCTGCCAGGTGTCCTCTTGTTGCCCTGTATCATGAAGATCCTACAGCTTTGGAACAGCAGGGCTGACCCTTCTACACATATCAGCCGTTTTCAGATGACATAGATTTTGAAGTGGGCCATCGCAGAGCTCAGGCTCTGGGCCTGGGTGGTAGCAGAGGTGGTCTGCACACCAGCTCTCCCTTATGCATACCACCAAGGTGAGCTCCCCAACTCTGCTCTGGCTAGGCCACCCAATGCTGATATCAGCAGGAGGCAGGCTCAGCTCTCCTGCTGTCACGCCCTCAGGGCCAGTTCACCTATACCCATGCTTCCAGAGCTAACTCCACCATGTTGCCCAGTCAAAGCTTGGAGCCCATTCTTCCAAGTGCTGCAGCCCAGGAGGGTCTGGAACAGAGTTCTCCCACTCTCACACCCTCTGGGCTGGTTCACCCATTCCTGTGTCACCAGGGCCAGTTCCACTATGTCGCCCAAGTGAGATATAGGGCCCACTATCCAGAGGGCTATAGCCATTCAGGGGACACGACCAGCTCTCCAGCTCTCATGACCACTGGGCCAGCTCTTGTAGGCATAAATTTTTCTCCAACCGTAATAAGGATTCAACCTCCCTTCTAGCCCACCACCTACCAAAGGTAGTAGAAAAGTTATTAGGATACAGAGGGAATAGACCTGTTTAGAAATAGGTTTGGGGGGGACAAGTCCAATATTTGTTGTCAGGATATTAGCAGTTCAATCCAGTAGCAAACACCAATATGAATCAGCAGTTGCAGTCAAGTCATCTTGACAGCTACCACTCACCAACAGCAGTTCAATTCAGAAGAAGCCAAAAGGCTCGCCAACCAGCCTGAGGCCGTAGAAGCAAACCACAGGAACCTCACAACAAGTTCTTTGGTGAGTTCCTCTCAATGGTGTCAACCACAAGCAGAGCTCAACAATGCAATGTAAGGTGAATCAATACAAGCACATTGTTAG
This sequence comes from Rattus rattus, assembly GCF_011064425.1. NCBI lineage: Eukaryota > Metazoa > Chordata > Mammalia > Rodentia > Muridae > Rattus > Rattus rattus. The sequence goes on from NC_046157.1 coordinate 181,971,861, forward strand.
CAAGTGAGATAGAGCAAACCAGTGCTCTCGCTCCCACTGTCTGTGGGTTCTTATTTATATTCCTTCAAAACATCATGCATCCTTTCACATGTTTGCTATAGCAAAACAACCTTTCCCCTGTGTGCCCCATCACAACATCATTTGACATAATTGAAAATCTGAACAAACCAGGAGTTTCCACTTCAAGCTCTTCTGACTACACATGTGGTAAGGATATGGGAGGGGAGCACATCAGCGCCATGCTCATGCCACCTCATAGCCAAAAAGTGGTGAGGCTAGCTCTGCCCCCAACTCTTGTCATCAGTCTGAGTTACCAGAGCCCCTCCACCAGGGCCAGCTCTACTGTGCTGCCCAGGCAAGGTACAGTGCCCTCTCTCCCAAATACTATAACCTAGCTCACCCACTCTCATGTCCCACAGGCCAGCTTTCTCAACTACTTGGGTGGCAAGGATCACTGATGCACTCATGCCACATCAAAGCAGACCAGTGACAGGGCCAGCTGTTCCACTTTTGCTTGGGTGATAGCTCACTTATGCCCGTACAACCAGGCTTGGCTCTGTCATGCTGTCCAGGCAAGGTTCAGGGTCCACTTGCTCTCCCAAGAGCTGCAGCTGGTGATGAGCTGGGATAGGTCTCCCAAGCTCATAATCCCATGAACAGCTTTCCTGACTAGCAGTGGTAATGAGGGCAGACGGGGGCATCAACTCTGTATCCATGCCATCACACAGCAGATGAGTAGATAGGTCAGCTCTCCCATACTCACAACCCCAGGGCTGGCTTATCCACAACTCCACCATCAGGGACAACTCCACTGTGCTGCCTAGGCAAGGCAGAGGAATGGCTCTCCCAAGTGTTGCTGCCAATGAGAGATAAGACCAACAATCCAGAGCATCATATCCAGTGAGGATTTTTTTTTTCCGGAGCTGGGGACCGAACCCAGGGCCTTGCTCTTGCTAGGCAAGCGCTCTACCACTGAGCTAAATCCCCAACCCCCCAGTGAGGATTTTTAATGTAGATGCTAGCAACCTGAACTTGGATCTTTACATTTGTATACTAAGTAAATTGTCAATCACCCACTAGATCTTTACATTTTAGTCAGGAAATCCTCCGCACTGAGGATGAATATATGCTAGCATGCATGAGTAATGAGCTTATTGTTTGCCAGTTTTGTAATTTTTATTTATACCCAGTGTTGAATTATATTTACAGAGAGAGAGAGAGAGAGAGACAGAGACAGAGACAGAGACAGAGACAGAGACAGAGACAGAGACAGAGACAGAGACAGAGAGAGGAAAAGACAGAGAGAGAAAAGACATAATGTAACCTGGTCCCTCTGCCTTAAGTAAAAGAAATAGTATAAAACTACTTCACTCAGTCCAAATGAATACCTTAGCTAATTGATGGAGTTTTTTTGGTATTTATTTTTTAATATTTTCAAAAAAATATTTTCTTAAATTCTAAGAAAAAGAAAAATATCTAAGTTCTCTGCTATTAAAGTTTCTGAACTTTCATTTAAAAAATCTACAGACAGCTTTAATAAAATGTTTATAAAATATTTTGAGATGTTCCTATAGGATTGCTATTAGCACAATCATCTTTGCTGCATTAATAGAATCCTTAGTCCCTAGAGGTGTTCCTTTCAAAGCACCTGCAATGAGGTACAGTTCCAGATAGTTTGTGCTATCAACAGCATCATCTAAGTCTCTCAAATTTCTTGATTTAGAGCAAAACTAAATTCTTAATTTTTTTTACTTTTATCTGGTTTTCTTAATTTATTTATTCACTTTACATACCACCCAGTGTCCTCCTTCCAGTCATCCCCTCTCACAATCCCATATCCCCCTCCCACCCCTGCCTTGTCTTCTGAGCAACTAGGAGCTACCCAGGGTATCTTCCAACCCAGGCACATCAAGTCTCTGCCAGGCTAGGCACATCCTCTCCTTCTGAGGCCAGACAAGGCAGCCCAGCTAGAAGAACATATCCCACATACCGACAACAGTTTTGGGGGTAGCTCCTGCTCCAGTTCTTCTGGAGCCACATGAAGGCCAAGCTGCATATTTGCTACATATGTACAGGGAGGACTAGGTCCAGCCCATGTATGCTCTTTGGTTGGTGGTTCAGTCTCTGAGAGCTCCAAGGGTCCAGGTTACTTGACTCTGTTGGTTTTCTTATGGAGTTTCTATCCATTTTGGGGCCTGCAATCCTTCCTCCTATTCTTCCATAAGAGTCCTCAAGCTCCATCCACTGTTTGGCTGTGGGTGTCGGCATCCTTTTTAGTCAGCTTTCGGTTAGACCCTCTGAGAGGACAGCCATGCTAGACTCCTGTCTGCAAGCATAATAGAGTATCATTAATAGTATTATGGATTGGTGCTTGTCCATGGGATGAGTCTCAAGTTGAGCCAGTTATTGCTTGGCTATTCCCTCAGTCTCTGCTTCATCCACTATCTCTGTATTTCTTGTAGACAGAATAAATTTTAGCTTGAAAGTATTGTGGTTAGATTGGTATTCCTATTGCTTCAATGTGATCCCTTTCAGGACACAGAAAGTGGTCTCTGTATCCCCAACCCTCTAAGGCACACCTACAGTCAGGACCATTGACTGGTACCTCTCTTATGCCAGGTCTCTATTGCATCCTTGAGATGCCCCAACCTGATCCTGAATCCCCCCCCCAATTCTCCTTCATATCCTTTCCTACCCAGTTCCCTCCCTCCATCGGCCTTCTATGACTACTGTATTCCCCCTTCTAAGTGAGATTCAAACAAACTCACTTAGGCCTTCCTTCTTACTTAGTTTCTTTGGATCTATCTATGGAGTTTATCATGGGTATCCTGTATTTTATGACTAATATCCACTTATAACCAAATACATATGATTCATGTCCTTTTGGAACTGGGTTATGTCACTCAGGATATTCTCAAATCCATCCATTTACCTGAAATTTTATGATGTCTTTTTATTCCATTGTGTAGATGTACCACATTATCTGGATTTTTTTGACATTTTGAAATTTATTTTTATTTATATCTGTTTTTATTGGCTTGATGTTATTTTTTATTGGTTATTTTTTATTTACATTTCAAATGTTATCCCCTTCCTGGTTTCCCCTTTGCCATCTCACTACCATCTACCCCTACCACCTGCTTTTGTGAGTGAGCTCCCCTACCCACTCACTCATTCATATCTGACCACCCTAGCATTCCTTTATATCAGGGCATCAAGTATCCACAGAACCAAGAGCCTCCCCTCCCATTGATGCCAGATAAGGCAATCCTCTACTACATAAGCAGCTGGAGCCATGGGTCCCTTCATGTGTACTCTTTGGTTGATGATTTAGTCCCTGGGAGCTCTGGGGGATCTTGTTGGTTGATATTCTTGTTCTTCCTATAGGGTTGCAAACCCCTTCAGCTTCTTCAGCCCTTCAACTAACTCTTCCATTGGGGTCCCCGTTCTCAGTCCAGTGGTTGTCTTTGAGCATTCACATATATATTGGTAAGGCTATGGCAAAACCTCTCAAGGTACAGTCATACCAGGCTCCTGTCAACAAGCACTTCTAGGCATCAGCAATACTGTCTGAGTTTGGTGTCTGCAGATGGGATGGATTCCTAGGTAGGGTAGTATCTGGATTGCCTTTCCTTCAATCTCTTCTCCACTCTTTGACCCTGCATTTTCTTTAGACAAGAACAATTGTTAATATTTTTGTTAATAGTTTTGAGATGGGTGGTGGCCCCATCCCTCAACCAGAGGCCATACCCAACCTCCATATATGGTCTCTACAGGTTCTCTTTCTCCTTTGTTAGGTATTTCAGCAAATGCCATCTCCATTGGGTCGTGGGATCCTCTTGCTTTCCTGGTATCTGAGACTTTCTAATGGCTACCCCCAGTTCCCCATCCCTCACTGCTACTCAAGTCCTTTCAATTTCCTGACCCTCTGTACTTCTCCCCATCTTCTCCCATACCTGATCATACCTGACACCCCTTTTCCCTCACCATCCCTATCCCTCCAAGGTCCCTCCATCCCTCTACCTCCCATGATTAATTTATTTCCTCTTCTAAGTAGGACTGAAGCATCCTGAAGACTTTGGTCTTCCTTCTTAAGCTTCATATTGTCTATGAGTTGTATCATGGGTATTTCGAGCTTTTTGCCTAATATCCACTTATCAGTGAATACATACCATGTGTGTTCTTTTGTGACTGGGTTATCTCACTCAGGATATTTTCTAGTTCCATCCATTTGCTTGCAAAACTCATAATGCCATCATTTTTTAGTAGCTGAGTTAGTACCCCATTTTATAAATGGATACATCTTCTGTATCCACTCCTCTGTTGAGGGACATCTGGGTTGTTTCTAGCTCCTGGCTATTATAAATAAGGTTGCTATAAACATAGTGGAGCATGTTACTTGTAAGTATCTGCATTTGTCTCAGTCAGCTACTGGTAGAGCCTCTCAGGAGACAGCCAGGCTAGACTCCTCTCTGCAAACAAAACACAGAATCAGTAATCATGTCAGGGTTTGGTACCTGCCCATGAGATAAATCCCAAGTTAGGTCAGTCACTGGATGTCTTTTCCTTCAACCTTTATTTCATTTTTGTCCCTATATTTCTTTTAGTCAGGAACAATTCTGAGTCAAAAATTTTGAAGGTAGGTTGGTGAGCCCATCCCTCCCCTGGGGCATTGTCTGTCTACTCAAGATGGCCTCTTAAGGTTCCACCACCAGTTAAGGTCATCCCCATGGAGTCCTAGAAGCCTCTCATGTTGTGAGCCTGACCTCTAGAATGTAACCCCATTTTTAATTTGGTTAATTGTATTGTTGTGTATAACTTCTTGAGTTCTTTATAAATTTTGGATATTAGCCCTCTGTCAGATGTAGGATTGTTGAAGATTCTTTCTCAATCTGTAGGCTGCCATTTAGTCCTATTGATGGGTGGTATTCTTTGCCTTACAGAAGCATTGCAGTTATATGAGGTCCCATTTATCAATTGTTGATCATAGAACCTGAGCCATTAGTGTTCTATTGAAGAAATTATATCCTCTTCCAAGGAGTTCAAGACTATTCCCCCTTTCTATTCTATTAGATTTAGTGTATTGGGTTTTATTTTGAGATTTTTGATCCACTTGGACTTGAGTTTTGTGCAGGGTGTTAGATGTGGATGTATTTGCATTTTCTACATGCAAACATCCAGTTATAACAGCACCATTTGTTGAAGATGCTTTCTGTTTTTTCCATTGTACAGTTTTGCCTTCTTCATGAAAAAAAAAATCAAGTTTCTGTGTGTCTGTGGGTTTATTTCAAGATCTTCAATTGATTGATCAACCTGTCTGTTCCTGTACTAAATAATGCAGTTTTTATTACTATTGCACTGTACTATAGCTTGAGGTCAGGGATGGTGATACCTCCTGAAGTTCTTTTATGGTTTAGGATTGTTTTTGTTCTCCTGGGTTTATAGTTTTTCCATAGGTAGTTAAGAATTGTTCTGTCAAGCTCTGTAAAGAATTGTGTTAGAATTTTGATAGGAATTGCATTGAATCTGTGAATTGCTTTTGGTAAAATGGCCATTTTTCACTATGTTAATCCTACCAACCCATGAACATGGCAGATCTTTCCATCATTTGAGGTCTTCTTCAAATTTTTTCTTCAGGGACTTGAATTTCTTATCATATAGGTCTTTCAATTGTTTGGCTAGAGTTCTACCAAGATATCTTATATTATTTGTGGCTATCATAAATGGTGTTATTTCCCTAATTTCTTTCTCAGCCCATTTATCACTTATATAAAGCAGGGATACCTCTTTGCTTGAGTTAATTTTGTATCCAATCACTTTGCTGATGATGTTTATCAGCTGCAGGAGTTCTCTGTCAGAATTTTTGAAGTTGCCTATGTATAGTATCATATTATCCACAAATAGCTATACTTAGATGGGGGAGAGTGGACAGCTTTGACTTGTCCCTGATTTTACTGGAATTACTTTAAATTCCTCTCCATTTTTCTTGATGTTGGCTATTGACTTGCTGTGTATAACCTTTATTATGTTAGATATGTACCTTGTATCCCTCATATCTCTAATACTTTTAAAATGAAGAGGTATTGTATTTTGTCAAAAACTTTTTCAGCATCTAACGAGATGATCATGTGGGGGTTTTTTGAGTTTATTTATATAGTGGATTATGTTGATGAATTTTAATACATTGAGCCATCCTTGTATCCCTGGAATGTAGCCTCTTGATCATAGTGAATGATTATTTTGATGTGTTCTTGTATTTGATTTGCAAGGATTTTATTGAGTACTTTTGCATCAATATTCATGAGGGAAATTAGTCTAAAATTTTCTTTGTTGGGTCTTTGTGTGATTTAGGTATCAGTGTAACTGTGGCTTCACAGAGTGCATTGGGTAGTGTTCCTTCTATTTCTATTTTATGAAATAGTTTGAGAAATACTGGTAGTAGATCTTCTTTGAAGGTCAGATAGAATTCTAAAACCATTTGGTCCAGAGCATTTTTGATAGGAAGACTTTTTATGTCTTCTTGGGGGTATAGCTTTGTTTAAAAAGTTTACCTGCTCTTAATTTATTTTTAGTGAAAATCATCCATTTCATTAAGATTTTAAAATTTTGTGGATGATAAACTGTTGAAGTAACACCCAGTGATTCTTTAAATTAAAAACAAAGATTCCTCACTGTCTCTTGTTATGTCTCTATTTTCCGATTTTGTTTTTATGAATACTGTCTCTCTGTCTTAAATTAGTTTGGTTAACGGTTTGTCAATCTTGCTGACTCGCTCAAAGAATGAGCTTATGGCTTCATTAGTTCTTTGTATTGGTTTCTTTGTCTCTAACTGATTGATTTCAGCCAAAATTTGGATATTTCCTGCCTTCTACTCCTCTTCAGTGTGCTTCCTTTTTTTCCTAGCATTTTCAGGTGTAATTTTTTATTAGATATTTTTTCTTTACATTTCACATGTTATTCCCTTTCCCTGTTTCTTGGACATAAGTCCCCTATCCCATCCCCCTCCCCTTCTTCTATAAGGGTGTTCCCCTCCCCTTCTTCTATAAGGGTGTTCCCCTCCCCATGCAGCACCTCTTCCAGCCCCCCACCCTGACATTCCCCTACACTGGGGTCCAACCTTGGCAGGACCAAAGGCTTTCCTTACATTGGTGCCCACCAAGGCCATTGTCTGCTACATATGCAGCTAGAACCATAGGTCAGTCTGTGCATAGTCTTTGGGTAGTGGTTTAGTCCCTGGGAGTTCTGGTTGGTAGACATTGTTGTTCTTATGGGGTTGCAAGCCCCTTCAGCTCTTTCAATCCTTTCTCTAACTCCTGCAATGGGGACCCCATTCTCAGTTCAACTGTTTGATGCTATCATTCGCCTCTGACTGTGTCTCTCGGGAGACATCTATATCCGGTTCCTGTCAGCATGCACTTCTTAGCTTCATCAATCTTATCTAGTTTTGGTGGCTGTATTTATATGGGCCACATGTGGGGCAAGTTTTGAATGGCTATTCCCTGAGTCTCTGCTCCAAATTTTGCCTCCATATCTCCTTCTATGAATATTTTTGTTCCCCCTTTTAAGAAGGAGTGAAGCATCTACACTTTGGTCATCTGTCTTCTTAAGCTTCATGTGGTCTGTGTATTGTATCTAGGGTGATTCAGGCTTTTGTGCTAATATCCACTTATCACTGAGTGCATATCATGTGTGTTCTTCTGTGATTGGGTTACCTCATTCAGGATGATATTTTCTAGTTCCATCCATTTGCCTAAGAATTTCATGAGTCATTGTCTCGATAGCTGTGTAGTACTCCATTGTGTAGATGTACCAAATTTTCTTTATCCATTCCTCTTTGAAGACATCTGGGTTCTTTCCAGATTCTGGCTATTATAAATAAGGCTATGAACACAGTGGAGCATGTATATTTGTTGTATGTTGGAGCATCTTTTATGTATATGCCCAGGAGAGGTATAGCTGGGTCCTTAGGTAGTGCAATGTCCAATTTTCTGAGGAATCTCCAGACTGACTTCCAGAGTAGTTGTACCAGTTTGCAATCTCACCAACAATGGAGGAATGTTCCTCTTTCTCTACATCCTCACCAGCATCTGTTGTCACCTGAGTTTTTTATCTTAGCCATTCTGACTGGGGTGAGGTGAAATCTCAGGGTTGTTTTGATTTGCATTTACTTGATGATTAAGGGTGTTGAACATTTATTTAGGTACTTCTCAACTATTTGATACTCCTCAGCTGAGAATTCTTTGTTTAGCTCTGTACCCCACTTTTAATAGGGTTATTTGGCTCTCTGGAGTCTGACTTCTTGTGTTCTTTGTGTATTTTGGATATTTGCCCTCTATCGGTTGTAGGATTGGTAAAGATCATTTACCAATCTGTTGGTTGCCATTTTGTTCTAATGACAGTGACCTTTGCCTTACAGAGAAGCTTTGCAGTTTTATGAGGTCCCACTTGTTGGTTCTCAATCTTAGAGCATAAGCCATTGGTGCTTTATTCAGGAAATTTTTCCCAGTGCCCATGTGATGGAGACTCTTCCCCATTTTTTCTTCTATTAGTTTGAGTGTATCTAGTTTATTGTGGAGGTCCTTGATCCACTTGGACTTAAGCTTTGTACAGATTTATAAGAAAGGATCAATTTGCATTCTTCTAAACATGCTAACTTCCAGTTGAACCAGTACCATTTGTTGAAAATGCTATCTTTTTTCCATTGCATGGTTTTAGCTCCTTTGTCAAAGATCAAGTGAACAGAGGTGTGTGGGTTCATTTCTGGTTCTTCAATCTATTCCACTTATCTACCTGCCTGTCTCTGAACCAATACCATTCTGTTTTTATCACTACTGTTCTGTTATACTGCTTGAGGTCAAGGATAGTAATTCCCCCCAGTGGTTCTTTTATTATTGAGTATACTTTTTGCTATCCTGAACCAATACCATTCTGTTTTTATCACTACTGTTCTGTTATACTGCTTGAGGTCAAGGATAGTAATTCCCCCCATAGGTTCTTTTATTATTGAGTATACTTTTCGCTATCCTGGATTTTTTGTTATTCCAAAAGAATTTGCAAATTGCTCTTTCTAATTCTATGAAGAATTGAGTTGTAATTTTGATGGGAATTGCATTGAATGTGTAGATTGCTTTTGGCAAAATGATCCTTATAGTGATATTTTGACTTCTTCCTTTCAAATTTGTATCCCTTTGACTTCCTTTTGTTGTCTGATTGCTCTGGCTAGGACTTCGAGTACTATATTGAATAAGTAGACAGAGAGTGGGCAGCCTTGTCTAGTCCCTGATTTTTGTGGGATTGCTTTAAGTTTCTCTCCATTTAGTTTAATGTTAGCTACTGGTTTTGCTGTATGTTTCTTTTACTATGTTTAGGTGTGGGCCTTTAATTCCTGATCTTTCCACAACTTTTATCATGAAGGGGTGTTGAATTTTGTCAAATGCTTTCTCAGCATCTAATGAAATGATTATGTGTTTTTTTTCTTTGAGTTTGTTTATATAGTGGATTACGTTGTTGGATTTCTGTATATTGAACCATCCCTGCATCCCTGGGATGAAGCCTACTTGATCATGATGCATGATCATTTTGTTGTGTTCTGGATTCAGTTTGAATCAGATGTACTTTTAAATTGTTGGTATAAGAACTTTCTAATTTCTTTATGCTTGCACTTAATACTATGAATTTTCCTATTAGCACTGCTTTCATTCTGTACTATATGTTTGGATTTGTTTTGTCTTCATTTTCATAAAAAGAAAATTTTTTCATTTTTTCTTCCCTGACCCAGAGATCATTGAGTATGGAGTTGTTCAGTTTTCATGAGTTTGTAGGCTTTCTGGTGTTTCTGTTTTTTGTTGAAGTACAGCTGTAATCTATGGTGGTCTACCAAGGTACAAGGCATTATTTAAATTTTCTTGTTTCTGTTGAGACTTGCTTTGTAACCATTTGGTCAGTTTTGGAGAAGGATACATGAGGTTCTGAGAAGGTATATTCTTTTCTGTTGGGTGAAATAATTTATGGATGTCTATTCATTCCATTTGATTCATAATGTCTGTTAGTGACTATTTCCCTTTTCAACTTTTGTCTGGATGACATGTCAATTGATGAGAGTCAGGGACTGAAGCTGTCCACTATTAATGTGTGGAGTTTGATGTGTGACTTAAAGCTTTAGCAATGTTTCTTTTACAATTATGGGTGCCCCTGTCTAGGGGCATAGACTTTCAGATATGAGATATCATCTTGGTAGGTTTTTCCTTTGATGAGTATGAAGTGTTCTTCTTTGTCTCTTTTTGATTAATTTTGATTGAAATCTATTTTATCAGATATTTAAATGGCTGCCTCAGCTTACTTTTTGTGTCCGTTTGCTTGAAACACTTTTTCATCCCTGTACTCTGAGGTACTATCTATCTTTCTTGCTGGATTATGTTTCTTGTATACAGCAGAATGATGGGTTCTGTTTCTGCATCCATTCTGTTAGCCTATATCTTTTTATTGGGGAATTATTTAGTCCATTGATGTTGAAAGACATTAATTACCGGTGACTGTTTTGATTTTGGTGGTGTGTGTGTGTGTGTGTGTGTGTGTGTGTGTGTGTGTGTGTGTGTGTGTGTGCTTCTTTTGCTTTTGTTTGTATGAAGTTATTTGTTTCTCATGTTTTCTCAGATGTGGTTGTCTTTCTTCAGTTGGAGTTTTTCTTCTAGTATTTTACAGATCTGGATTTGTGTATAGATATTGTTTAAATTTAGATATGTCTTGAAATATCTTGTTTTCTTCATCAATGGTGATTGAGAGTTTTGCTGTGTATAATAGACTAGGTTGGCATCGGTTGTTCTTTACAGGGTCCAAGGTATCTAGCCTGGCCTTCGTAACTTTTAGTCTCTAGTGAGAAGTAAGGTGTAATTCTGATAGGCCTGCCTTTATATGTTACTTGGCCTTTTCCTCTTGCCACTTTTAATATTCTTTTTCCTGTAGACTTTGTGTTTTGATTATTATGTGGTAGGAATATTTTGTTCTTTTCTGGTCTAGTCTGATTGGTGTAATATAAAGTTCTTGTATGTTTATATGCATCTTTTTTTAGATGGAAAATGGTTTCTTCTATGATTTTGTTGAAAATGTTTTCTGAGCTTTGGAGCTAGGACTCTTTACCTTCTTCTATTCCTATTTTAAATGTTTTATTTTTTATCTATTAGTAACAGGATGTTAGTTCCAACTAAGAGATGGTTAATATTCCCTTTGCATGGACTATTTAGGAGACAAAATCTAGCCCAAGATCATTAGATTGTGGACCAGCAGCATTCCAACCTTTCATATTACTATAGTTTCATTCATTCAGTCTTTGTAGACATGGGTTCTTTCTAAGAAATTTTGTTCATATCCACAAGTTTCCTTTTGACACATACTTCTTTGGCTCTGTAACTTAATCCTCCTTTACACTAATCATTTTTGTGGCTTCAGATAGTCCCTCTGAAGGCACGTTGGGATATTATGCTTACCTTTAATTCTTGTTTAAACAAGTTTATTTATGTTCTTGAGGATAATAACAATCCCTCAAACCTATCTTGACAATTGAACATTACACCCTCCCTCAAACCAAGCAATAGCTTTCACCCTTCTTTCATTCTTTATTATATCCCAATGGTAGAAACTTGGCTTTATTTACCAGTGATCAAATCATCAGACCCTATCTGTTTTGCTTTGCCTTTGTAAACTCTGTTGTATTTTCTACTCTCTTCCCACTAATGTAATCCTACTTCAAATCTTATAACACCCACACAAAAGTATTATCCCCATAGGCTTTTGGCTGATCTCTGTTTCTAGTCTTTCAGACTAGAAATGAGTTATGCTCTAATACACATTGGCTTCATGCAGTACCACTTCCTCATGTGGCATCTCTAATAACCTCACTTTAATGCTGCTACAAGTCTGTTCCCACTCTTAAATAGACTGGAGACACTGTGTTGAATTGATAAAGACCTATTCCTAACTTTATAAGCACTCATCCATTCAACAACTCAGTTCTAGACACTTCTGTTGGTGTTTGATATAAATCATAATGAAAATAAAAGAAAACCTCCCCTGCCTTGGTGGATCTTTCTTCCAAGTAAGGGTGATATGCATACATATTTTCTATGGCAGGTATCAAGTCAGCCCTTAAAATTTCAAGTTTTTAGAATATTACATATTGCAAGATATTGTGTTGAGTGTGATGGACTTAGATCAAATGACTTAATATTTCATCTTCTCTATAGTTTACCTTTTCACCTTTTTCATGTATACATTTTCAGCTTTGTTTATAATTTGTAGTAATAGCTTTAGCTGCAGGCATATCTAGTTCAATCACTTCCTCATTGTTGTGTCATTTTCAACTTTATTCATCAAATACTTACTGATCATTGATAAGTACAAAGCCCTGGAAATCAGGGCTCCAAAATTTTTCAAGAGAGACAGGACTCATGCCCTTTTGTGATATGTCAAGTGAGAAAAAGTCAGCAAAACAGATCTAATGGATATGCATGCTCTATCTATGCTACTCAAAATCCATTTTTAATTTCGTTATCAGCCTTAGGGTCTCACAGAAATAGTATCAGGTTTCAGTTTCCTTAGCTAACACCAGTACTTTTCCTCCAACTCTTACTATTTGAAATCCTTGGTATACTTCTTTCCTTTCCTTATCTTTACATCATCACCTCCTAGATGATTTTTATTGTTCCACATGTTTAAATGCCATTTCTAGGCCCATGAGTCTCACACCCTAAGTTCTTTCCCAATTGTCTGTTAGACATTTTGACTTCAATATTAGTAAGAGGACATATCAAAGTTTCTGCACCAAAAATTAAGAACCTCCCCTTTCCCCTTCAGACTATTTTTTTCCAGACTACATTCTCCATTTCTATTAATGAGTGAAATATCTTTGCTCAGGTCTTTGAGTCTTTTCTTGTTTCCCTATCTCATACATTCATACCAAACTGTTGTGACACCTGGCAATTTGCACTGTCACAGTGTGTCCAGACTGACTAATTCTCTTTATTCTGTCTTGTAGATGCAAGCTCCAAATCATCCCCCCATCAACAGTATTTGCCTTATTCTTTAATGCTATTCCTATCTTCCAACAAGGATCTGAAATTTGATCAAAACATTTGTCTTTTACAGGTCAGTGTCAGGCATAATTCATACTTGTTCAGGGGTTGAGCATTGTACCAATGTCCTCCAACAATTCCCTAAATGAGTTTTCTTTATTTCCAAGAACCCCCATAATGCTCCAAAGGAATATTCCTACACTGACAATCAGGGTTACAAAGCTTTAGTCATTTTTTCTCTGTCCCTGAATAAAAGTCAACCTCTCAGACAACTGAGAAATCCCCCATCTTCTGATAATCACCCTCTAATTAACATTATCTCTCATCGGCTGTTCTCCCTACCACATTGCTCCAGTGTGCTGGCCTCTGTGCCTCTCTTCTAACATATCAGGCATTCTTCTGCAGGACAACTTTTGCTTCTTTTCTTTTCTTTCACTGAGCATGCTTTCTGCAGAACTTAAAAATAAATAGCAAACCTTTTACCTCCTTCAAGTCTATCTTCAAAGTCGGCTTCACTGCATTCTTTAATTCACTGCTCTTCATTCTCTTTCTGTAAAAATAATTAGACCATGTAACATGTGAAATGAATGTACTATTGTAATTTAATTTTAACCAAGTATCTTACCTTAAAAAACTTTGATTTCATCAGGATTTTTGTCTTTTACACCAGTGTCATATACAATACAATAGGTGTGCCATAAATAATTTGTTGGAAAGATGAGCATAAAGCCAACATAAATAAATACATTTTGAATTACAAGTTTTTTTAAGAAAGGGACTTACTATGCAATAGTAAGTAGTAGTAAGGAAAGCCTTACTATGGCTTACCTAAAACTTGCTTTGTAGATTATGCTTACCTCCTAAGTGTTGAGATTAAAGGCATGTGCTTCTCATCTGGCTTAAAAATTCCATGTTTGATCAGTGCTTTGGGGAAACATAAAGTATTGAGAAAGAATGTGACTATCAGACATCATATAAATAAGTCATTTGGAGAACATCCATCTTTAGAGAAGACACATAAAACAATATCAAAATGTGGGTTCTAGAAATTTAAAGTGATAAAGCCGGATATAGAAAACTTCATTTTATCTAAAAACAGAAGAAGAATGTAGCTGGGCTAGAAAACAGCATAATGGTAAGGGAGCAGCATGAAATTCACCCAGAACAGGCAAGGCACAAGGCATTTGCATCTCATTAAATGATGAAGGGGAATCATTATAAAATCTTAAGAGGAATGACCAATTCAATTTTTATTTGTAAAGGTCACTCTGACTAATTCAGACAGAGTAGATTGCTTATAAGGCAGCAGAAAGACAACTAAAAGACCAGAGGAGGATCTGAGTCCTTTATACACAATTAGTTTAAAAGGCTCCATGAACACCAAGTGAAAATTTTGTCGTGTACCACATTATGGTTTTGAAAAGACTTTTACATTATTATTTTAATTGAAGGAACAGAGCCTGCAGAACTGTTTGATTCTGACCCTTGTTCTTTATACTCTTTAAAGAGAGCTATATTTTTGTCAGGGGACATGTACAAATAATTAGATTGAAAGCAAATAGTGGCTTGGACTTTTTTTCTAAACCATTCTCAACAGTACTGAGGAGGAACATGGAACCTCAGCATAAAAAATCTTAACATTTATCTAGTTTTAAACAGTGATGTTGTATCGAGGGTAAGAGTAATTCCTCAGAATAGTAGTGATAACAACAATGTCAATTCTAAACAGGATAAAAGTACTTGCTAACATCTGTAGATTTATAAGGTGCAACTGGGATCAATGGTATTGATCTGTTCAACCCCAAGATATCTCTATTCATCTGCCTTTCTCCTTAGTTACTTCCAGTAGCCAGCACTGGCACTATATCATCTCTCTCTAAACAAGACCAGTATCTGTTAAGAAAGTTAGCAAAACTGTCACATGTATGTACCTACTAAAATCACTGTAAACTGAAATATTCTAAGAGAAAAATGAAGGAATTTATCACTGTGGTTGACTTTGCATCACTAGGCATTTTGGAGTGGCAGAGAATTTTCCAAAATGTCATTCAAAATGCCTACGGCATGCAGGTCTTGTGCACAAGCACCCAGCATACATAGGTCAGGGAGAAGTATCAAATCCCTGTCCTACAATTCCCTGTGTATTTCTCCTGATTTTCTGCCTTCCATAGAATAGATTATGAACTCCCCAAAGAAGATTGTTCTGGTTGGAACTGATTCTCTAAGACCTTAGGGAGTGACTGACATTTGATAATATCTCAGTAGAAGAAATGAATGCTAGAAGTTAATAGAAAAAGTCAAACCCACCTTTTAGCACCAGTTTCTCAACTCAGTAGTCACATCTCTAAACACCACAAAGAAGGAACTGGGTTAAAGAATATTTTTGAATACTACATGCCTCAGATTTCTCCATAGTAAAGAGTTATTCAAAATGGTAGAGGAAATCAGAAATGATTATAAATTTTAAGTGACTTTAAACCGCCAATATCACCAAATATAGAAAAAATGATTTTTTAAATTGTTACTGCTCAATATTTTTGGTACATCCTTGATTACATAACCTTTGGCAACTCTTTTATATGACAATGTAACATTTCATACTTTTTACATGTGAAAAATATAATCCACTCTCAACTCTGAAAAGGCTTTTTTTGTAGGTCTAATAAATGATACAATACAGACAGGCTTCCTTCAGCTTCATTATGTACTATAAATCAGATAAATTTTACCATGTTATTCAATTTAGGAAATATGTCAGGTTTCTTTATGTATGTACTAATTTTTCAGGTCAATTCAAATTTGTGCTGAACCTAATTATATTTTGCCATGTGTATGTGTGTGTGTGTGTGTGTGTGTGTGTGTGTGTGTGTGTTCAGTACTCAAGGATATCTAATTATGTGAGTAAATTATTGTTTTTCTATGCCAAGGGCCAGCCCCAATATTAGTCTTCTTTCTTGTTGGTTCTTCTTGAGGCAGCAGAGGGGGAAGAGCGTCGGCAGAGGATAAGACTTTGTCTTATGAGATATTTAGGGTTACTGTATAATAAGTTTACTTATCTAAGTCTAAGTTACTATGTTACTGTAGCTGATTTACTTATCTATGTCTAAGTCATTGTGCTCTGCTACTTTAACTGACCCTCCTTCTGTGTTCCTCTAAGGCAAGAAACTTCAGTCTCTGGCATTTAGCACTTCATTCTAAAACAGCAGAAGATAAAGTAGAGGATTAATTGCTAGAGCCTTTATTCCCTTTTGTCCATATGCCTCTTGCTTGTCAAGCTAGGGGGAAGTTTGGAGCAATAAATTTCTATTGAATGAGAAGTGAAGAGCACTTGCAGAAGGAAAAACTTTTACATAGCCAAATATGCATAAACATATATAATTTCATACATGGATTCAATAAATGCGCATTTATACATTTCCACTCAAAATCAGTTGGGCCTAGCTTACATGCATCCTCACAATTACATTCTTACACACACACACACGCAAACACGCAAACACACACACACACTTATATTCTCACAATTACATACTTACACACACATCCATACTTACATATGCATATGGAGCAAAAGACCAAGCACCAGTCCAGAAAGAATTCACTCATTTTGGTTGAAAGATGAGTTCCAATGAGATGAGAGAAAGAAATCACTTCTACCCTTTTAATGCTAAGTGAAGTAAACCCAAGTTTGTAAGAGAAAAGGCTTGTTCCTTTTAACAAGACTAAGCCTGCGTTGCTATTGAGAAATGGCCTATTCTGTCCCATGGTAAGGAAAAACCTGCCTGCTCCTTCTGCTCTCTCCAGCTTCTTCTTTTTTCCTCTTCTCCTCTGCATTCTGCACATTGCTCTCTTATGTTACTTATAGTCTCTAAGTTATTGCTCTCTGCATTTCTTCTCAGCCCAGATCTTTTTAGCTCAGTTCTACTTAGTTCGGTTCTCCTTAGCTCAAACCTGACTCTTCTGCTCAATTCCTCTCCAGCTCAGTCCTTCTCTCTCTCTCTCTCTGTCTTTCTGTGTGTCTTTTCTTTGTCCTCAGCACTTAAATATCTTTCAGAATACATGATCACATGTCACAAAGTTCATCACAAGTTCATATGAAAGATCAAAGCATAAATTGAAATAGAAGTTTACAACCAAGAATATTTACATGAATATCCACCAGGATAAATATCCACCTGGCTAAACATTCATCACCAGTGTCAGCTCTACAGGTTCACTGAAGGTCTAAAACCATAGTTGTTAGTGAAGTTTCTGGTGTTTTCAGACACACCAGAAGAGATTGTTGGGTCCCATTATAGATGGTTGTGAGCCACGATGTAGTTGCTGGGAATTGAACTCAGGACATCTGGAAGAGCAGTTAGTGCTCTTAACTGCGGAGCCATCTCTCAAGGCATAAGTATGTATCTTAAACCCAGGAGTCTACCAAAGAGTCATTGACCTTTTTAGTAACAATATTCCTTTAGCCTTTGACAACTTTTGAGTAATTCAGAACCATTTTTCCATTCAAGTTCCTCTCTAATTCTCTGAATCTTTATTTTAAAGAAATGCAAACATCTGTTCCCTCATAAAATAATCTTTTAATTGCTTTACACTATGCCAATGATTTTATTAAACTTAGCATCTTTTTGTAAGGTCAAAATTATATATAAATAGTAAAATAAATGTCAAATGTTATGTATAAATAATAAAAAGAATACAAACAACTATTGAAAAGCACCCAGTAGTTCAATGGATCTCAATAGATCATTCAAACACATAGAGTCATGTCTGAAATATGCTAAGCATGAACTGAATGGTGGTCTATCCACTGTCTTACATCTATATCTATGAAAAACTATTTGTAGCCCAAAGTAGTGATAGAATGCATGAAGTCTTTATTGGAAAAAATGATTTAAAATTTCAAGAGTATGATGGAGACAGTCAAACCACCACAGGATCTTTTCAAGTGCTGGACATCATACAAATCAAATATGACATGTGCCTATGAACCTATGCATGGTAGTAGTCCTTTGCTACTACCCTTCATAACAGCAACACCATTATGTGACTTGCTATTCAACAACACACTCCAAACCTCAAATCATATTTCACTGAAAAGCAACTAAATACTTCAAGTCAACTTTCTTAGAGGCAGATCCCTAAATTATTCATTAGATATCCCAGTACTTTGTGAAACAAAAACAGTAGGAAGATGAAGTTGAAATGGAAAGGGCCAATCTCAGTTGAAATTGTGCTTGCCAAATCTTACATTTGTAAATTTACTCAAACTCATCATCACTGTAACACATTGAAAAGTTTCTATTAGAAACTTATGAAGGGATTCTTATAAATAAGGAACACTGAGACAATGGTTTATAACTTTATAGTAAGTCTAAATAGGAAACATACATGGGTCTCTACCATATGTCAAGAGACCACTAAACATATATTTCCACTAAAGATGGGTTTTCATCCCACAGTTTAAAGTCACTGCTCTTTCTTGTTACCTGAAAAAAAAGAATAGTAAATTACATTCTATTTATTGCTCTTTTAGGCACAAGAGAACAGAAAGAAGAACTGCTTCAAGTCAACAAGCTTAGATAGTTTCCCATCCCATCACCTGAAGATCTTTTTACTATAGCTTATGATTTGAACTAGGCTTGGGGAGCTTAACTGATGATCAGTTGATTGGATAACCTTGCATTCTTGTTTAAATGTCTTTCAGACTGACATGCTTCTACTAGTTCTTGGAGTTAATAAACACAGTGAAGTTTTCTAACTACTTACTCTGCCACAGGACTTTTCAATATTTTGTATTTAATCCCAAAATTAGTGATAATAGTTGTGTTGATGATAAATAAGCATTGGTTTGCAAAGCCCTGGTTCTGCAAAAAGATATCAACCACCAATTTTACCTGCAATAACTCAGTCATGTTAGGTATCACTGATATCCTCTGACAGTTGGATTTGTGTTTCTATACCAAAATGTCTAAGACTGTGTAGTTGATAGTAAACAGAAGTTAGTTCTCATGGCATCACTAGCTGATGAGAGATTTCTTGGCTGAAGGTATCACATGTTAGAATGTGTGCTACGTAATGCCACTGAGGATCCAATCTTCTAATTCTAATTACTACTCTACCTCAATATACTACTAGTAAGTGAGTTACATTTTAAGCTTCCAAGATATGAACTTTTGAGAGAAATTAACAGGGATAGAATTGTGTCTTTACTACAAGTGCTCAATTGTCAAAACATACTACAATACTCTACTGGAGAAATTGTCAGGAACACCTTGTTCACTTGGTTACTTGAATAATTAGCAATTGATTTGATTTTCAGTCTGGTAAATTAAACTCCTCCTGGTAGACTTCCAGTTATATCTCAGTCTCCTAAATGTCTTGTGCAAATGTCTTTCTATATAATTCAAATTTAAATGGCACCTTGATTCTCTTTCCCTCAAACTAGTTCTCAGTAAGAAGCCTTCTTTTGAACCCCACAAGAAAAAACAATAAAATCCTATGCCATTTCATTTATGACACTTAATTAGCTATCTGATGTATCTCACCATATTGCTGTGCTGAGCTAACTGCAATGGTTATATTGCTTTCTAAATTGCGAGTTTCTTTCTCTTTCTGTCATTAATCATTACCCTTTGTTACCTTATTTGTTCTAGCCAATTTAACTCATTGATTTTCATTGTAAAGGCTACAACACAGCCAGCAATTTGGGACTTTTATAAGTTATACTAACATGGGTTAACTGATTTCACTGTCAGTTCTGCCTTTGAGAGTGTAAGGTACAACTTTTTATTCTGACTATGGCCAAAAAGAAAGGTGCACTGAAAGAATTAATAAAAAATAAAAGAAGCACACAAGAATTCATACTTTGTAGATGTGCTGGCAATCTGATAAGGCATTATTCTTTTGAAGGAGTGTTTTTAGGTCTCATATTAAACCACCACTCCACCATAATGTTTTGAACATCTATAAGCAAGGTTACTTGCCCAAAAGTTTATACCTTAGTGATATTGGTGATGAAATTGAGTGTAAAATGAGTGCCCAGATAGAACATTGGCTACACCTGGCATTACCAAATAAATCACAAGTCAGGGATTTGGAAAATGATATTATATTATTTTAGTATTAGTAATTTCCTTCTCAAGATACACTTATTCTACTAAAACCTGGCATATATACATATATATGATTATATAATATATAATTATATATAATTTTCTTAAGAAATTTAATTATATCCTCTTTACCACAATTTTCACTTAACACCAAAAATTTATTTGTTTTGTTCATGAGTTTTGCAAATAATCTTAATTTAGTCTATCTGAAGTTAACAATGTTACCTTGCCTGCACTTTTATAGTAGAAAATAATATTAGACAGAAATTAAAGAAGCTATTAATTCTACAGATTATTTCATACATATTTGTTTTACATGTACAATGGAGTTCAGTATTAAAATTATCTATTCACAAACACAAATGAAAGTGGTTCATAATTACAGAACATACTTTTGTTTTTCAAAAGTTGATATTAATTTTCACGTGACAGAAGTTGTGCTGTCCCGCAGTATGGTTGCCATATCTTCTTTATGTGACTTTGTTACATCTTTAACCCATAAGGAGAATGCAGACTAACTCAGGCAAGTTGAAAGGAATCTGATGACCCTAAGTTTTAACAGGATGCTGAAAACCTTGTTTTTAATCACCAGAATATTTCATAAATGAAACTATATTAGCACTGCCAAGAGTTACCATTAATAATGTAGGAAAACTCTTTAAAGGAAGTAATTTGGCTGACATCTTTTCACCCCAATACCAATTATATAATACTCAACACATCCTTGTCAGTCAAAGTCTTAATAGCTAGACTGTTATAAATGACTGAAACAGATTTTGGAGACAATACTCACCTTTTATTTGAAATTCTGGGGATCAATAGTTTTGTGAAATTTGTTTGTTTTATGTATGCTTGTGGAATTATTGTTTTTATCATCATGACACAGTTTTAAACATGGGAGACACTATTGAATAAATCATATAGAAACATGTCACAAAGCTTACATTTTAATTGGGAATACAAAATGGAATTGTCTGATGACATTTTAGTTCTGCATAATTAGGAAAATTATAGTTCCTGAGATTCCTTATTCAATAATTACCCATGTAGGCATGTGTTTATTGCTCCTACTTCTATGTTCTAAATATGCATAGCTGAAAAAACATCTCTTCTCCTTAGAAAGTTCCCTGGTTGTTAAGAAGGCAATTATTACACAAAAAAGTGCAAAAATGAGAGAAACAAGTATTTCTATTGTCAATAATGAAGTTTTACAGGTACTACAGAAAAAATATGGAGAAGTTAGGGAATTTTTAAAAGAGAATTGGGATAAGCCATGCAGAGTTGCCAAAGAGAGAGTAAAAGAGTCTTTCTCAATAAAGCAAATGTCTAACAGTATAAAGTGAAGTCATAAGAGAACTTGATGGGCTATGACCAAAAAAGGGATATGAGAGAGTCAGGAGGAAAGATACAGCCAAGCAGGCTCAGATTTTGAGTTTCTATTTACAATCTGGGGTGACCCAAGCCAAATTACTTTACCTCTTTAAAACTCAGCTTCATCAGCTTATAAAATGCAATATTAAATTGGCTCACAGGATAACTATGATTAAATTAAATCTAACAATTCCCATTTCTACCATATTAATGTGCTAAACATGGTAATTGCTCAAAATATTTTGGGAAGGAAATCATTGAAGAAATTCTACCATAATGATATCTGACTTTAAGGTAAGAAAGTTTAAAGGAAAGCAATATTTAGGGGATAGTTTGCATGAAAGAAAATAAATGTTGAACTCATATGGAATGTTTTTTAATTATTTATCATTTTTATTTAATGTATATGAATATGCTGTAACTGTCTTCATACACACTAGAAGAGGGTATCAGATCCCATTACAGTGGTTGTGAGCCATCATGTGGTTGCTAGGAATTGAACTCAGGGCCTCTGGAAGAGCAGTCATTGCTCTGAACTGCTGAGCCATCTTGCAACCCTATAGGAAAAAAAAATCAAACAACCAGACCCCCCAGAACTCCCAAGGACTAAACCGCCAACCTAAGAGTACACATGGAGGAACCCATAGCTCCAGCTGCATATGTAGCAGAAAATTGCCTTATCTGGTGTCAATGGGAAGGGAAGCCCTTAGTCCTGTGAAGGCTTAATGCCCCAGTTTAGTGGAATGCTAGGGGCTGAGGCAGGAGTGGGTGGGTGAGTGAGTGGGCAGGTGGGGAGCATCCTCATAGAAGCAGGGGGGAAGGGAATGGGATGAGAGGTTTGAAGAGGAGAAAACTGGAAGGCAGATAACATTTGAAATGGAAATAAATAACATAACCAATTAAAAAAAGAAAATGAATGTTTAATGTGAAATTAAAGATGAAAAAGAAAGATGGCAAATACCTAAATGACAGAAGAGCAGGATGCATGTATTACTAGACTAGAAAAAACAAGAGATTGAGAGAGACTGCTCAAAGTTTGCTGCCTACATTTTTAAGTTGAAGTTACAAAGTTCATACTGTAGGTTTATAAAACAAATATGAGATCAGTCCTAGAAACCTTGTTTTGAAGTACTCATAAGCCACATGTATGCTTTATATAGAAAAAAACAATAGACCCTTAGATCATAATAAAAATATTTATAATCATTAGGTGAAATTAAAATCCAAAGGCATGGAAAAGAAACTCAATATTTCGTGTATTTCCAAATTCTTAGACCAGTAAGTTTATTAATTATACTCACAGCTAATTATTCTGCATCTCTCTCTCTCTCCCTCTCTCTCTCTCCCCCTCTCTCTCCCCCTTCCCCTTCTCCTTTTCCTCTCTCCCATCCCCTTTCCTACCCTCCCCTTCCCTCCTGCACCCTTATTCTGCAAACCTTCTTGGGTACATTAGAAACTGGTAGCATTTCATGAGATAGCATTCAATTCTGAATCTCTGAGTTTACCCAAAACACTTTTGAAGATACTCTAATGCCCAAGGTGATTGTAATAGAAAACAATTAGCTCGTGAGGACAGAGTCTTTATAAAAGGAAGTGTTCTGATACTGTCTTCGCTTTCTGATGACATGAGAACTCATCAAGAAGTCAGCAGCTATGAGTAAGCAAATCCTCAGCAGACACCATGTCTGCCAGTGCCTCAGTCTTCAACTCCTAGAACCATCAGACCTAAATTTCTGCCCTCTAAACAATCAGACAATTGACTTTTGTTATAGCAGCTAGAACAAACTAATACAGATTGGTTTCTGTATTAGTTCTGTATAGAACTCAGTTCTGTAAAGAAGCTCAGTGTTTCCTATACTTATATCACTAACGGAAATGCTAATAGTCTCAGTGGAATTGAAGAATGTTTTGTTATTCCATATTTTGGCAGAAAATAAAAAAGAACATTTGAGTCAGATAGCTCTCGTGTCCTGAGGATGCAGGTATTACTACACCACATAGTAACGCATAATCTCCATGGCCCCTTTCTATATCTCTTCTCCAATCCTGCTGATAGACAGACAGATTGCAGTGCCCAGAGAAAAGTGTACAGAAGAAGATGGCCTAGACAGGTAGTCAGAGCTATGCCCTAAATCAGATTTGAGCTACCCACATAAATTGTATCAAGATAAAAATTTCCATTTGGGCACATGCTGAAATTGGGCAAAATAGACATTTTTTACTGACTTTCATTCTGATACTGACACTCAGCAAAGGATAATTCCTTAGGTGCCACCAAACTCTTTCTTGATGGTGGCGCACAACAACAATAATACCTTCTTTGACTTACATCTTTCCCTATAGAAAAGGAATAATTGAAAAGAGACTTCAAAGATTCCTAGGGTTATAATCAGAAGCATCCCCTTTCCCTGGTTGAATTATGAGTTCTCTGAACATGAAATCAGTCCAAGTGGTCCATTCCAGTCCTCAATGTAAAATATCAGTGGATACCGCTTGCTCTTTATAAACATGGGATATATATATAGTGAGGCATCATGACATCATTCCCCAGGTGGAATTAGTTTAAGGGAAAGCCGCAATTACAAGTTGTATAATCAAATTGCTACTTTGGACTATGTCAATTATAGAAGCTTTTTCAGCTTCATGTCACAAATCATTAACCTCAAGAAACTGGACCTGACAGAAACACAAGTACATTTGTTTATATTCTTAGTTCTTTTAAAACCAACCTTAGGACTTTAAATAGGAATATACATCAATATTCAAAATTTTAAAGCACATTTTGGTCTCTGTAACTAAAACAGGTAGTTGTGGATGACATATGGTACACACTTCAGTGCCTACCAGTTTTCTAGAGTTAACAGAAAACCTAAAGTTACATATCAAATTGCTCCATCTATATCCCAAGGAGACAACAAAGTCTTTATTGTTTTTAGTTGAGGTCTGTCAAAGCTTGTTGCTAGTCTATTATCTTCTGTTTAACTAATCTAATCAAATAACTGAAGAAAAAATCACAGGAACCACAGTTTTACTCTATTTATAAAATGGACAAACACCATTTTCAAGTTGGGCTGCAAGAAAAAAATATATCTGTATCTAGATAGATAGACAGATAGACAGATAAACAGACAGTTAACTTGATCTTAGGATTTTGTCATTATTTCCAATATAATAAATCAACCTACATCTAAGAGTCTGCTAGTAGGTGACTGGATAAGGAACAGGCACACACATAAACATACAGAAAGACAGAGAAAGACAGAGAAAGAGAGAGAGAGAGAGAGAGAGAGAGAGAGAGACAGACAGACAGAGACAGACAGAGACAGACAGAGAGACAGAGAGACAGAGAGACAGAGACAGACAAACAGAGACACTGAAAGAATTTCATAAATGATCTTGCAAATAGGAAAATCCTAACAATTGTTACACCATATTATACTATAGAAGAAATTTTGATCCTGGTTTAAATTTAATTGCTCATTACCTTTCAGACAAATGAGTGAAAATAACAGTCAGAGCTAATTGTTAACATTTTCTAATTCCAGCATATATGAACCAGTGGTCTGCATACCTTAACTTCATTATCCTACTAACTGTGGCCTGTGGTTGTGGCTATCTCCATTCCACAAAGCAAAAACTTGATCTATAAGGATGTTAAGAAAATAGATACGACTAGATTGTGATTATCAATTATATATTAGGAAATACCACAGAATTCATCTAGTTTAATCTTATTAAAATTCTTAGTGTTTATTTTAAGGATAATCAGTAAAGTATCTTTTCATAAGTTTAAATAGTGATCAAAATTTATAGAGCAGAAACAATAGAGAATAATTTATCCTGTGGAATCTAATAATTCCAGCTGCAAAACATGTTGCAGTAGCCTGCTTCAAAGGTTGTTAAGATTTTGGTCAGGATATTTTATACTTATAGAAATCAATCAAGATTCTAAAATGGACTTAATTCTCCAGGTTATATTCATATCTAAGTAACACATTCACCATTAAAATTGAAAAATGTATTAAAATACACAAGCATAAATCTTATTAGCTGTCAGAAATATTATACAATCATGGATCATGCAGCTCTGAAAAATTCCATTGCATACACACAAAGGAGAGGAAAGGGAAGAGGAAAAACAAAATTTGAGGATTCTGATGAAGACAGTTCACAATGAAGGCTCTTTGAGGACTGCTGGTGAGAAAGTAATGGCTACCATTTGACCATGGAACACTTTTAACTCACACATGTTGGAGGAAGGTGGTAAGGGAAATCCCAAAAGATTCCTCATAAGTGGCCAGCTAAAGTTAACCTTGTTACTTTTTAAAAATAATTTGTATTTAACCTTTGAAAACTCCATAAAAGTACACAATTAATTTTGGTTATGTCCATCATTCGTCCCCTATTTCTTCCAGATTATCTGTAACCACATTCCCCTCCCAACTTCATGTCATCAGCATAAAAAATATTTCATTCCATCTGATTTTCCTGCCTCCACCTCTTGAAATGTTGGGATTATAAACCTACAGCACCATACCTCACCTGGCCTTTCACTCTTTTGTTTTGTTTTGTTTTGTTTTGTTTTGTTTTGTTTTAGACTAACAGATGCTTTTTTGAATTATGCAGTACTTTGTTCTTGAAAGAACAGAACATCTCATTTCATAGGCCTCCACCCAAAGGTTTATTTGCCTCTAAATGAATTATACTGTGAGTGTTATAGAACACTCAGAAGAGACGTTGTACTTGGACTTTGAAGTTGTTGCTGGGCTACTTGAGGTTTAAAGAGATAATGAATATTTTTGATATGTTGTGAGACATACATTTGTGAAACAGAAGAGAATGCTGTAGCATGTCTCCTCCAAATTTCAGACATTTCTAATTTGACCATATTAAGAAATGAAACCTTTAGCAGGCAAATAAAGCATTAGAACAAATTCTATGTTAATATGATTGGGCCTTTATAAAAAGTTTCAAGTGAATGTAGCTTATTGTCCTTCTCTGGTCCACTATAGGGAGGCATGGCAACAATAAATAACCTCACCATCCCCAGTGCCAGCACCTTGAACTGAACTTCCCAGTAAGTAAGATCCTGCTTGCTTGTTTTATTTAATTAGGGTTTTATGGATTACCCAATCTTAGTTATTGCATTATGGTAGTGCAAAACTTATCAAATGGGTTGGTTTGAAAATGTTAAAAGTGAATTACTGGCTCAGATGTATGCGTAGAGTCTTATCCTCAACAAAAAA
This sequence comes from Rattus rattus, assembly GCF_011064425.1. Taxonomy (NCBI): domain Eukaryota; kingdom Metazoa; phylum Chordata; class Mammalia; order Rodentia; family Muridae; genus Rattus; species Rattus rattus. The sequence goes on from NC_046157.1 coordinate 181,998,657, forward strand.
ACAGCAACAATAACAAACATAACAACAACTCTGATTTGAACTCACCTAACCTTGACCAAACCATCGTACTGCTTAAAATAAAATAGCAATAAACCATATGGTTATTTCTTCAGAGCCATATATATGGATATTTGAAACAAAAAGAGCTTCCTTTTTAAAATGTATTTTCTTTTTAATTCAGAGATATGCACACAGAAAACAATGATGACTGACACTAGAAATAAGGGAATTTTACAACAAGAAAAATTCCATAGATACAAAAGCCAACATTTCTGAATTAGATGCCTTAATTAAAATAATTTGTTTTCTATTTCAATAAGCTGTTTGTGAGTCAGGGCTTCACAAAAGAAAAATAAAATATAAGTATTTCCCAATTATGTTCCCAGCTCTGCATTAAATGTATGTGGATGGATAGATAGATAGATAGATAGATAGATAGATAGATAGATAGATAGAGATTAGATATGGATATAGATACAGATACAGATACATATACAGATATAGATATAGATACAGATGCAGATATAGATATAGATAGAGATAGAGATAGAGATAGAGATAGAGATAGAGATAGAGATAGAGATAGAGATAGAGATAGATATCTTTGTTCATCTACCTGGAACTGTCATACTATCCTGTTCTTTCTCAAACATTCACCTTTCAGTGACTATTGCTTTGCAGACAAGAATTATGTGACAGCATGACCTTTATCAAGCAGCAAAGACACTCCTGTGTTAACAAACAGTAAACTCTAAATCAGTGGCACACATGTTGATTAGATGGCTGTCATTTTCAAATGTTCAATTTGACAGTTCTGTGGAGTTGGGTGACAAATAATCAACCATATGTTACAATTTTACACTGAAGATTTTCTGGTAACTACCCAGGAAAAGTATCACTATAAAACCCAGTCACCATGATGGATAACTAGAGGTCTATTTCTGTGACCTACCTGGTAGAAGGAGGATAAGGATGCCCTCACGTTGTTCTCTATCATATATACATACTCAGAAATACATGATGGCATAAATATAAGATACTTTTTAAAATAAAAATATCAAATTCAAAATACAATATACCTGCTCTATTGCTAGAGACATCTCTAAATCCTTACTTTCTCTACCTCAGCAAATAGTATTTTCAAGTATGTAATCATTCAATGCAGAAAACTGTTACTTTTTTTACTTAATCTACATTCTGTATCTAACAAAAGTGCATCAGTATATCCTAGGATATCACCCTTAAGTAGTTTTCAATTTCATGTACTTCCTCTTCTTTTTTCCATTGTTCCCACCCAAACCAAGCTACCAGCAACTCTGGACTAAACGGAAGAAAAAAAGGGGGGCAGGGAAGAGGGAGAGGAAGGAAGGAGGGACAGTGCCAACATCACTTAAAATCTCCAGCTTTGCCAGACTACATATCAACCACCTTAACATAATGGTAGCATATTGTCAGACATTTCAAAAGAAACACACTAACAACAAAGACACAGATAAAACTTCACTGGAAAATAATATGTACTTATTATGATTGGAAGGGTAAACATTTTTAACAAAGCTACCATTTACATGGAAAGTTCCAAGAAAATAATGTAGTAAGTTCAATGATGTTTTGTCTTGTGATCTCTTAGAAAATTTATGTTTTAGAAGAAAACAGTAGCTAGCTAGTTTTAGTACACTGTGGGATAGCTACAACAGTCACTTGGCAATTCTGTTGCTGTTATTATTGTTGTTTTCACCAAAATGACTATGGAATGTGTCTATGCTCAGTGAGATTCTGCTGGTAACCAAAGTTGTTGGTGTAGTCATTGTTTAGTTTCCTTTTATCCAGTAAAATCCAACAAACAAACAAATAAAAACCAAACAAACAAAACCCCAAACTTCTTATGCGTGCTCAGGCAAGAATCCCTAACTAAACTTTCAAGACCATACACAAAATGTTAATATCAAAGTAGGAGGGATACTGTTGAGGAAACCCGTTGCATGTGGAACAAAGGGGGGCATAAAACAGTGAAATTGGAAGTGAAAACGACTAAGATTAATTATATAAATGTATGATGCTGACAGAAAATTAAAAGGTCAATTTTTAATTAACAGAGGAATATATCCCAGCCTATGTCAGAACAATATGCCATCTTTGTATGGATTGGAACACATTTTTATTTTCTAACATTCAAGTAAGCACTCCTGTGTACTAAGTGATCCTTTTGTTTACTGCTTTGAACTCAAAAGATTGAGCTCAGATCATGGTACTTTACCAAGTGATGATGCCAAACATAAAAGGCTTAGTTCTTACCCTGAAAACACTCACAGATACCCTTCCTTCATCTATTTAAATGCAGAGATTATTTATCTAAACAAATGATCTTAATGAACGAAGACCTCCAAATAAAAACAAATACACTAAATCTATAAAAGAGAAAATGGGGATAGCCTTGAACACATTGTCTTGGTACAGAGACAACTTCCTGAACAGGACACCAACAGCTCAGGCACTAAAATCAACAATTAATAAGTGAGACTCCCTGAAACTGAAAAGTTTCTGTAAGTCAAAGAACACTGTCAATAGGACAAAACAATAGCCTAAAGAGTGGGAAAAGATCTCCAACTCTATATCCAACAGAGAGCTAATAGCCAAAATATAGAAAGAGCTCAAAAACTTAGACACCAATAAACCAAATAACCCAATTAAAATGGGGTACAGAGCTAAACAGAATTGTCAACATAGAAATCTCTAATGGCAGAGAAACACTTTGGCATCCATCGTAATCAGAGAAATGCAAATCAAACAACTCTGAGATTCTACCTTATACCCATCAGAATGGATAAGATCAAAAGACAGCACATGCTGGCAAGGGTATGGAACAAGGGGAACACTCCTGCATTGCTGGTGGGATTGCAAACTTATACAATCACTTTGGAAATCAATTTAGTGGTTTCTCAGAAAACTGGGAATAGTTCTATCTAAAGATCCATCTGTACCACTCCTCGGCATATACCCAAAAGATACTCCACCATCCCACAAGGACACTTGTTCAACTATGTTCATAGCAGCTTTATTCATAATAGCCAGGAACTGGAAAAAACCTTGGGTGTTCCTCTATTGAAGAATGTATAAAGAAAGTGTGGTTATACCTACACATTTAGAATACTACTACCCTATTAAAAACAAGGACATCCTGATGTTTGCGGGCAAATGGATGAACCCAAAGGTTGTGCTTGATTCTAACTCAGAAAGGGAAACAAAATAGACACAAGTAGTAGGTAGAGAGAGGGAACTGGGTTAGAGGGGGTGGAGAGGGGAGTAGAAGTGGGGATCAGGTATTGAAAGAGCAGGGGTAAGAGGAGAAAGTGCTGGAAGAGAGAAGGGAAATCAGTTGTGAGATAGCATATGTGAAACTAGCTGGAGACTTGGGACAGCTGAGGCTCCTTAAAGGATATGGGCATGACCTAGCTGCGACTTCTAGCAGTGGGGGATATGGAGCCTGAAGTAGCCACCTCCTGTACCCAGGCAGGACTTCCAGTGGAGTCCCAAACCTTTGGCCCAAAATTTGTCCTGTCTATAAGATGTGCAGGGATAAAGATGAGGAAGAGATTGAGGTGATGGCCAAACAATGACTGGCCCAACTTGAGACCCACCCTTGGGAGAGAGCCGACCCCTGACACTAGTAATGATACTTCACTATGATTGCACACAGGAAACTAGCACTGCCATCTGAGAGGCTTTATCCAAGAGCTGATGGAAACAGCTGCAGAGACTCATAGCCAAAGATTAGGCAGAGCTCAGAGAGTCTTGTGGAAGAGTAGGAAGAAGGATTGAGGGAACCAGAGGAATCAACTAACAGATTCAACTAACCTGGGCCAATGGGTACTCACAGAGACTATACTACCAACCAAGCAGCATGCATGGACTGAAACTAGGCCCCTATAGATTTCTAGCAGATGTGAAGTTTTGTCTTCATGTGGGTCCCCCAACAATTGGAATGGGGACTGTGTTTTACTGGGACTCAGTTGCTTGCCTTTGGATCCCTTTCTACTAGCTGAGGAGTCTTATTTGGCCTCAGTGGGAGGCGATTTGCTTAGTCCTTAGGAGACTTGATGTGTCAGGGCAGGTTGGTACTCAGGGCATGGGCCTCTCCTTCGCCAAGGAGAAAGGAAAGGGAGAATGAGAGAAAAAGGTTTGAAAGTGGGTCTGAAAGGAGAGGAGGAAAGAGGGTTGCAAAATAAAGTGTAAAGTGTACAAATAAGCTTGTGAAGTAAATAATATAAAGTGAATAAGTAGTGAAAAAACAGCTGGAAATAGGTCTAAAAAAATGTAAATCCTAAGGTCTGTGTTTTACTCTGATTCTTTCTTCCTGTGGTCTTAGGAAGTTTACTTGTTATTTCTAGGCCTCTGCTCTTAAAGAGGAGACCAATGAAAGGAAAAATCAAAGCAAAGTGATCCTGATTTTAATTTATTAAGTAACACACACTTTTGACAAATTGCCTTTTTACTTCTCAAAAGCAGACACACAACAATTAAATCTCAAGAGATAAATCAATTTTATTTCTCTTGAAATTCAACTTTGAGTGAAAAATGTGAGTGTCCAGTTAATTTTGGATTTAACTGTGAATTTAGAAACAGAAACCCAGGCATGGTAGCACACACCTACCATCCCAGCACTCCATAGATAGAAGACGACAGATGGATCAAAAGTTCAAGGTGATCCATAACTGTGTACAAAGTTCCAGGCCAGCATGTAGCACATCTTCCTCCAAAACTAATAGCACAGCCCACCTACACATATTCTAGAATAAGTATCTAAGTGGATTTCATTCTTATCTAATATGATCAGTTCTCAAGGCATAGAATGATGTAATGGGTGAAGGCATGGCAATGACATCACACAACTACATTCTGTTTTTATTCAAACTATTGACAATACCCTTATCACATCAAGCTTTAAAACTAAGCCGAGGGGAGAAGATGGCTGTTACTAAAACATAACTAGACAAAAAGCAGATGGAAAAGAGACAAAACACAGATCGTGACAGCACGTTCTTTTTTAAGGGCACAATTATAAAGGCATCTGTTTGAAAAGCACAGGCTTTCCTTCCACGTAACTTTGTCTTACCTGATGGATGTAGAGAACAGAAGCACTTTTAATTGGGGGTATAACAAAGCTATAATATATTCCTTATATGCAGCTGTTAATGATGTCATGAACAGGGCTGATTAATAGTATCTTATCCCAGAGGGTAATTCTATGGTCAGAAAAGTCATCCTGCAATGACTTGCTGCTCTATTCCAAGGCGGAAGGGCAAGGCTGAAAACATCACCATGTCCCAGGCCTCAGGAGAATAGAGGAAGCTGGTGCACAAAGCACGATTTTTCTTGGGCCCTGGCATATTTCTGCTAGTGGCAGAGTGATTTTACTGGCATGAATCAGAATGCCTGTGAGTCATCTGTATAAGAAATGAGACAACTTTATTTCATTCAGCTTCTGCTCACTTCATTATAGAAAGGGAAAGTAAGGAAAATTTCTGTTTTCTGTCAGGTTTTCCCCAAATGATCAGTCACTGATGGCTCACATGTCCCCAGCAGAACCATATGAGATGATGAAACCACAGCTTGTATTGCCAGCAACCTAGGCAGAGACACAGTTGCCAAGCACACTGGCTTCCTGCGATGATTTACCACTTCCAAATGTTACATCTGACAACAAATCTAAGATGTGCTGCCTTCTCAGCTAGAAACTTCCACAGTTAGCTCTTCCATGGCTGCTGCCTGGCTTTGGTCTCTGCGGGAAGGTCTGGCTTTCAGAAGCTCTATTCACCTATGCTAAAACTCAGAACTTGCACACTGCACTCTAGGGTGCCTAAATCTTTCCTGTTCCTCTAAAAGATCCAGCCAGTCAAAGAAAAGTGTCTGACTGAATAAATTGGTATTGAATGAATTGGTTGAGTTAGCCGGCAGCTCAATTCAGATAGAAACATACAGAGTAAAGCAAACTAGAGAAAAACAGAGAAAAGGGAGGAACATTTGTTGAATGTGAATAAGACTTGGGTCTTCTTGTAGCATCTAGCATGCAACACAGGGAAAATGTCTGCAGATTAATACCTAATGCACAGGAGGATATAGTGTGTCACATAGCCCAAACTGTAACCAAAGCACAACTTTCATACTGAGCGGCAATATAAACTGTAAAGTTGAGAATTTAGAGATATAAATATAAACTTTGGAATTAGAAAGGAGCTTGGAATAGTCTACTCCTTTCATTTACATTGTGCAGAAATAGACAGAGCAATGGCTTCACAGCATGAAGGCAGTCTTGTTAGAATAATTTCAAACAGTAGGAATTCATTCATAAGGCAGCCCATTCTTTGCCAACCAGTTCTGATGGTTAAAAGGAATTTTCAGAGACATTTGATTCTTTGAAACTTCCATGTATTGGTTATTATTTAGGATACTTACTAGACCTAACTGACTGCTCAACTAGGACAAATGCTTCCTAGGCTTCACTGCAGGCCACTTTTCTTCTTACTTGTTCAATCAGTCCAGTTTGACTGGGAAGTATATATCTCACAGAAAATCAGGGCCACTCTTGCTCAGTCTATTACTTATTTTTTCTCATCAGGGTGACAAAACACCTGACACACAATTCACAGAAGGACAAACTTACTGTGAGTCATGGCTTCAGAAGTTTCATTCCATAGTCCTTGGCCATCTGATTTTGGGGCCATGGAAAGACAGAACCTCATGATGGTAACAGTGTATAAAGAAAGAAGCTGTTTACTTCATGGTGGGCAGAAATAGAGACACAAAAAAGATCCTAGGAAAAATATAGTCACAGTGACTAATACAATGTGACTTGCTTTTTAAAGCTAGGCTTCATCTTCTAAAGTCTGAAGGCTTTCCAAACCATATCACCATCTGTGAAAGAAGAGTTCAAACTATTAGAATGTATGGTACATTTCATATTCAAACCACAACATTCAATATATTAGCCTTTCTCCTTAATGAACATCCCTGATCCCTGATTAGAGAGTGGGTCTCTAATCCAGTCCCTATTTTCTCTTCTAGTCCCTATTGTGTTTGAGTCTGTCCTCCTGAGACTCTTGCTTCTACCAAGGAGTAGGCAACTTTTAGTCTTCTCTCCAAAGTTACAATACCCTTTATTGGTTACACATCCCATTTTAATTCTGTATACCTGCACTACCTTAAAGCCTCTATCCCACTTTCTTCCGATTCTCTTGGTAGAAATGAGTTGGAGACAAAAAATACCTTATCTGAGTGAATGGGTAATCTATTAATAAATGAAAATTTAAAACCAAAGCAAGGAAACAAACTGATAAAAGCCTAAACTTGGGCAAGAGAACAGATGATTGATCCAAAAATATGAGTAGTTAGACACTGTAGAATGAAATGACTGATTGGTGTGTAAAAGAAGGAAAGTATTATAAAATTACAAGCCAAAGCTTCACCATTCACTGAGATAGATAGTACAAAAATAATCTGGTAGAAAGAAATGATTATTTTTTCAATATGATTGATTTAAGGTGCTTCTGAGCCTTCCAAATTAAAATATTTGTTAGGCCATTATACCTATGGGTCTGGAATTTAGTGGGATTTTTTAATTAAATTTCAGAAACATTAAATGGAAGAAAAACTGTTTATCAGGGTTTTCTTTAATCATAGGCTTTGCACTTAGAATAAAAAAAGGAGCTTTTTGGAAATAAAACTTAGAATCTGTGAGCAAACAAAGAAGGGCACTGAAAAGAACCTGAACTAAGCAACAAAAGAGAAGAAAATAAATATTGATAATGATAGAAGACAGGTTCAAGAAGAAACAACTGTGGAGCTGGCAAGATTGCTCAGTAGGCTACAGTGTACACACATTGATGACCTGAGTTCCATCCCCAGAACCCATATGGTAGAAGGACAGAAGCAACTCACCATTGTACTCTGATTTCCATACAGACATCATAGCACTCATGTGTCTACATGCACATGAACACACATGAAGGCATGCACACCCATGCACACAAGCAAACAAACAAATAAATAAGTGGGAAAATCTTTTTTAAAGGAAGACACATACTTAGTAATAACAAATGTGTATCTGAATATTCCTTGTCATAAGAAAAGAAAAGGCGGGGAGAGAGAGATGATCGCCCAGACGTGTGGGGAATCCTGAGACTGCAGGGCAGGAGAGACCGCCACTTCTGCCCACCTTTGCCCATATCCCTGGCCCAAGAGGAAACTGTATAGGGCCTCTAGGCACAGGAAGATAGGGGCAGTCAAGCTGCAGGAGCCCTGCGGTCCAGATTGTGCCTGGATCTGAACGGACCTGGTAAAACAGCTCTCTGCACCCAAATCCCTTGGGAGGGAGAGCTAGACCTTCAGAGAGGCAGACACACCTGGGAAACCAGTGGAGACTACTCTCTACCCACATTTCTGACTCTAGAGGAAACCACCTAGCAACATCTGGGCCCCCTGTGCAGAGGGACCCAGGAGAAAGAGGGGGAGACCCTTCTGGTTGCTGCCCTCAAGGAGAGCTGAAACCCAGTCCCAGGGAATGACTTCAGGCCCAAGACCAGGGGTAAGACCAACTTTTCTGCTCCAAGTGACCTGCCTGATGGACTCAGAACACACAAAGGCAAAATTCCTCTGGGACCAGACACTTCTGGTTTCTAGCTGGCGCCTGAACCTCGCTGATCCGGGCCCACAGCTCCCTGCTCCCAAATCCTGTGGGAGAGAGGGCTGATCACCCAGACATGTGGGCAATCCTGAGACTGCAAGGCAGGAGAGACCACCACTTCTTCCCACCTTTGCCCACATCCCTGGCCCAAGAGGAAACTGTATAGTGCCTCTGGTCATGGGAAGATAGGGGCAGTCAAGCTGCAGGAGCCCTGCAGCCCAGACTGCACCTACATGTGAAAGGAGCAGGTCAAACAGCTCCCTGCACCCAAATCCAGTGGGAGGGAGAACTAGACCTTCAGAGTGGCAGACATGCCTGGGAAACCAGAGGAGACTACTCCCTGCTCACATTTCTGACTCTAGAGGAAAATGCCTAGTACCATGCTTACAGTGACACAGAAGAAGTAGGGGCAGGCCTTTCTGTTTCCGGCACACAGGGACAACTGAAAGCCAGTGGACAGGAATGACTATACAGCTGAAAGCAGAACACTCGGTTCCCATAACTGGCTGAAAGAAAACAGGAAAATAGGTCTAAAGCACTCCTGACACACAGGCCTATAGGACTGTCTAGCCACTGTGGGAAATAGCAAAACAAGGTAACACCAGAAACAACCTGATGGTGAGAAGCAAGCACAGGAACCCAAGCAACAGAAGTCAAGAATACATGGCATCATCAGAGCCCAATTCTCCCAACAAAGCAAACACTGAATATCCAAACATACCAGAAAAGCAAGATCTAGATTTAAAGTCACATTTGATCATGATGATGGAGGACTTTAAGAAAGAAATAAAGAACTCCCTTAAAGAAATGCAGAAAAACACAAGTACACAAGTAGAAGCTCTTAGAGAGGAAACACAAAAATCCATGAAAGAATTATAGGAAAACACAATCACACAGGTGAAGGAATTGAAAATGGAAATAGAAACAATAAAGAAAAAAACAAAGGGAGACAAACCTGGATATAGAAAACCAAAGGAAGAGACAAGGAGCCATAGATACAAGCATCATCCACAGAATACAAGAGATAGAAGAGAGAATCTCAGGAGCAGAAGATTCCATACAAATCATCGACACAACTGTCAAAGATAATGGAAAATGGAAAAAGCTACTGACCCAAAACATACAGGAAATCCAGGACACGATGAGAAGATTAAACCTAAGGATAATAGACGTAGAAGAGAGTGAAGACTCCCAACTCAAAGGACCAGTAAATATCTTCAACAAAATCATAGAAGAAAACTTCTCTATCCTAAAGAGATTCCCATAAACATACAAGAAGCCTACAGAACTCCAAATAGATTGGATCAGAAAAGAAACTCCTCTTGTCACATAATAGTCGAAATACCAAATGCACAAAACAAAAAAAGAGTATTAAAAGCAGTAAAGAAAAAAGGTAAAGTAACATATAAAGGCAGACCTATCCAAATTACACCAGACTTCTCACCAGAGACTATGAAAGCCAGAAGATCCTTGACAGATGTCATACAGACCTTAAGAGAACACAAATGCCTGCCCAGGTTACTGTATCCTGCAAAACTCTCAATTAACATAGATGGAGAAACGAAAATATTCCATGACAAAACCAAATTTACACAATAACTTTCTACAAATCCAGCCCTACAAAGGTTAATACACGGTTAAAGCCCAACACAAGGAGGCAAACTACACCCTAGAAAAGCAAGAAACTAATCGTCTTGGCAACAAAACAAATAGAAGGCAAGCACACAAACAAAATCTCACATCCATACAAATATAACGAAGCAACAATCAGTATTCTTTAATATCTCTGAACATCAATGCACTCAATTCCCCAATAAAAAGACACAGATTAACAAACTGGATACACAATGAAGACCCAGCATTTTGCTGCCTACAGGAAACATACCTCAGAGACAAAGACAGACACTACCTCAGTGTAAAAGGCTGGAAAACAACTTTCCAAGCAAATGGTCTGAAGGAGTAAGCTGGAGTAGCCATTCTAATAGCAAATAAAATCGATTTTCAACCAAAAGTCATCCAAAAAGATAAAGAAGGACATTTCATATTCATGAAAGGAAAAATCCACCAAGATGAACTCTCAATCCTAAATATCTATGCTCCAAATACAAGGGCATCTACATACATAAAAGAAACTTTACTAAAGTTCAAAGCACACATTGCACATCACACAGTAATAGTAGGAGATTTCAAAACCCCACTCTCATCAATGGACAGATCATGGAAACAGAAATTAAACAGAGATTTAGACAGACAAATAAAGTAATGAACCAAATAGATTTAACAGTTATTTATAGAACGTTCTATCCTAAAATAAAAGGATATACCTTGTTCTCACCACCTCATGGTACTTTCTCCAAAATTGACCATATTACCGGGCACAAAACAGACTCAACAGATACAGAAAGATAGAAATGATCCCATGCATCCTATAAGACCACCACGGGCTAAAGTTGGTCTTCAAAGCAATAAGGAAAGAACGTCCATATATACATGGAAGTTGAACAATGTTCTACTCAATGATAACGTGGTCAAGGAAGAAATAAAGAAATTAAGGACTTCTTAGAATTTAATGAAAATGAAGGTACAACATACCCAAACTTATGGGACACAATGAAAGCTGTGCTAGAGGAAAAGTCATAACACTGAGTGCCTGCAGAAAGAAATAGGAGAGAGCATATATCAGCAGCTTGACAGCACACCTAAAAGTTCTAGAACAAAAAGAAGCAAAAACACCCAGGAGGAGTAGAAGGCAGGAAATAATCTAACTCAGAGCTGAAATAGACCAAGTAGAAACAAAAAGGAGTATACAAAGAATCAACAGAACCAAAAGCTGGTTCGAGAAAATCAACAAGATATATAAACCCTTTGCCGGAATAACCAGAGGACACAGAGCGTGTGTCCAAATTAACAAAATCAGAAATGAAAAGGGAGACATAACTACAGAATCAGAGGAAATTCAAAAAATCATCAGAACCTACTACAAAAGCTTATATTCAACAAAGGAAAATCTGGAGGAAATGGACAATTTCCTAGACAGATACCAGGTACTGAAGTTAAATCAGGAACAGATAAACTATTTAAATAGCCCCATAATTCCTAAAGAAATAGAAGCACTCATTAAAAACCTTCCAACCAAAAAGAACCCAGGTCCAGATGGGTTCAGTGAAGAATTCTATCAGAGTTTCATAGAAGACCTCCTACCAATACTATACAAACTGTTCCACAAAATTGAAACAGACAGAGAGCTACCAAATTCCTTCTATGAAGCCACAATTACTCTTATACCTAAACCACACAAAGACCCAACAAAGAAAGAGAACTTCAGACTAATTTCCCTTATGAATATCGACATAAAAATACTCAAATAAATTCTTGCAAACTGAATCCAAGAACACATCAAAACAGTCGTCCATCATGATCAAGTAGGCTTCATAACAGGTATGCAGGAATGGTTTAATATATGGAAAACCATCAACGTAGCCCACTATATAAAGAAACTGAAAGATAAAAACCACATGATCATGTCATTAGATGCTATGAAAACATTTGACAAAATTCAACAACCCTTCATGATAAGAATCCTGGAAAGAACAGGAATTCAAGGCCCATACCTAAACATAGTAAAAGCAATATACAGCAAACCAGTAGCTAACATCAAACTAAATGGAGAGAAACTTGAAGCAATCCCACAAAAATCAGGGACTAAACAAGGCTGCCCAAACTCTCCCTACTTATTCAATATAGTTCTTGAAGTTCTAGCCAGAGCAATCAGAGAATAAAAGTAGATCAAAGGGATACAGATTGGAAAGGAAGAACGCAAAATATCACTATTTGCAGATGATATGATAGTATATGTAAGTGATCTGAAAATTTCCACCAGAGCACTACTAAACCTGATAAACACCTTCAGCAAAGTGGCTGGGTATAAAATTAACTCAAATAAATCAGTAGACTTCCTCTACACAAAAGAGAAACAAGCCGAGAAAGAAATTAGGGAAAAGACACCTTCATAATAGTCCCAAATAATATAAAATACCTCGGTGTGACTTTAACCAAGCAAGTAAAAGATCTGTATGATAAGAACTTCAAGACTCTGAAGAAAGAAATTGAAGAAGATCTCAGAAGATGGAAAGATCTCCCATGCTCATGGATTGGCAGGATCAATATAATAAAAATGGCCATTTTAGCAAAAGTGATCTACAGATTCAATGCAATCTCCATCAAAATTCCAATCCAATTTGTCAGAGAGTTAGACAGAACAATTTGCAAATTCATCTGAAATAACAAAAAACCCAGGATAGCTAAAACTATAGTCCTCAGCAATAAAAGGACTTCCGAGGGATTAACTATCCCTGAACTCAAGAAGTATAAAAGAGCAATTGTGATGAAAACTGTATGATACTGGTAGAGACAGGCAGATAGACCAGTGGAATAGAATTGAAGACCCAGAAATGAACCCACACACCTATGGTCACTTGATTTTTAACAAAGGAGCCAAAACCCACCAAAGGAAAAAAGATAGCATTTTCAGCAACTGGTGCTTGTTCAACTGGAAGTCAGCATGTAGAAGAATACCGATCAACCCATGCTTATCACCCTGTACAAAGCTTAAGTCCAAGTGGATCAAGGACTTCCAAATCAAACAAGATACACTCAAACTAATAGAAGAAAAAGTGGGGAAGAATCTCGAACACATGGTCACTGGAGAAAATTTCCTGAACAAAACACCAATGGCTTAAGCTCTAAGATCGAGAATCGACAAATGGGATCTCATAATACTGCAAAGCTTCTGTAAGGCAAAGGACACTGTGGTTAGGACAAAACGGCAACCAACAGATTGGGAAAAGATCTTTACCAATCCTACAACAGATAGAGGGCTTATATCCAAAATATACAAAGAACTCAAGAAGTTAGACCGCAGGGAGACAAATAACCCTATTAAAAAATGGGGTTCAGAGCTAAACAAAGAATTCACAGCTGAGGAATGCCGAATGGCTGAGACACAACTAAAGAAATGTTCAACATCTTTAGTCATAAGGGAAATGCAAATCAAAACAACCCTGAGATTTCACCTCACACCAGTGAGAATGGCTAAGATCAAAAACTCAGGTGACAGCAAATGCTGGCGAGGATGTGGAGAAAGAGGAACACTCCTCCATTGTTGGTGGGATTGCAGACTGGTACAACCATTCTGGAAATTAGTCTGGAGATTCCTCAGAAAATTGGACATTGTACTACCCGAGGACCCAGCTATACCTCTCTTGGGCATATACCCAAAGATGCTCCAATATATAACAAGACACATGCTCCACTATGTTCATAGCAGCCTTACTTATAATAGCCAGAAGCTGGAAAGAACCCAGATGCCCTTCAACAGAGGAATGGATACAGAAAATGTGGTACATCTACACAATGGTATACTACTTAGCTATCAAAAACAATGACTTTATGAAATTCATAGGCAAATGGATGGAACTGGAAAATATCATGCTGAGTGAGGTAACCCAATCACAGAAAAACACACATGGTAGCACTCATTGATAAGTGGATATTAGCCCAAATGCTTGAATTACCCTAGATGCACAGAACACATGAAACTCAAGGATAACCAAAATGCGGATGCTTCCCTCCTTCTTTAAAAGAGGAACAAGAATACCCTTAGGAGGGGATAGGGAGGCAAAGTTTAGAACAGAGGCTGAAGGAACACCCATTCAGAGCCTGCCCCACATGTAGCCCATACATATACAGCCACCAAACTAGATAAGATGTATGAAGCAAAGAAGTGTAGGCTGACAGGAACCGGATGTAGATCTCTCCTGAGAGACACAGCCAGAATACAGCAAATACATAGGCGAATGCCAGCAGCAAACCACTGAACTGAGAACAGGACCCCTGTTGAAGGAATCAGAGAAAGGACTGAAAGAGCTTGAAGGGGCTTGAGACCCCAAATGAACAACAATGCCAACCAACCAGAGCTTCCAGGAACTGAGTCACTACCCAAAGACTATACATGGACTGACCGTGTGCTCAAGCTGCATAGGTAGAAATGAATAGCCTAGTAAGAGCACCAGTGGAAGGGGAAGCCCTTTTTCCTGCCAAGGCTGGCCCCCCAGTGCACCCAGTGAATGGGATTCTTGGGGGGAGGGCGGTGAACACTCATACAGAATGGGAGGGGGAGGGTTTAGGGTGATATTGGCCTGAAAACCGTTAAAGGGACTAACATTTGAAATGTAAATAAGAAATACCCAATTCAATAAAGATGGAAAAAAAAAGAAACGAACCTGTAACCTTTCTGAAAAACCAACATCCTGCTGACTAATAGATATGACAAACCTGTGACCTTTCTGACATCCTGTCAATATCAGCTAACCACACAAATACTGTGTCCTTGGCCTGTGTAAAGTTTCTTACATCCCCCTTCCCTCTCTTACCCCTGTTATGGTATAAATTCGGCCTTGGGGAAAAATAAAATTGTTGCCTTGATCAGAAAAAAAAAACAAAAAAAAAAAAAAAAAAAAACGAAAAAGGCTTAAAATTTCTGGTAATATAATGGCAACATCACTGTGGTTCAGTCTCTGAAAACTAGCAAATACCCCTCACCTTTTTTTGCTGAATTTGGAGACAATGTAAACTTTAATATCACCTACACTTATTTATCGCTACATGAGTAAGCTCAGCTCAGGAGGGCCAAAGTGGTGAGGATAACAAATGATTAAAGGAATCTGTCCCCAATCAGCTGCTGATTTGCAATCTTTAGGAAAAGAGACAATCAGAAAGCTAGAACTATATCACTAGGAGGAAGTAAAGTGGCAGTACTCAAGTTTTACTGAGTACCTGCTATGTGCTAATCTCAGAAATGGTCATACAGTAGTTTCTATCTCCTTACAGCTTATATTAGTCTGTATTCTTCACAAGAAACAATTGATCCTCATATATACAAATATAGAGCTGCTGACTTACATCTGGCTTTGTAAAAATGTTTAAGTTCCAACTACATTCTCTTCAGAAAGTCACTGAGAACTAGGCAATGAGTAAAATTGAACTTAGCATTTACAAATGCCAATCAATGCATTCCATGCTGTAAGAAAATGAAAAGTTTGGTTCTCTTGGTTAATATATTGGCCAACCATCTCAGTGACAGACTGTAGGCAAATTTCTTTCATCTTTGTTCTCAATTCATAGACAAAGTCATGTTTCAGAGAGAATTAGTTGTTATTATATACTCATTTTAAGTCATAGTCTTACTGATCAGAAATCTACTGTTAACAAAATGCTGCTTCACAGGTGGAGGAAGAAAAGTGATCACCGGTATAATTCTAGCTTTCTATAAATGCAGAAACCCTTGTAGAGACATGCCTTTGTTTAATATACACGCTTGTGTACATGTGAGTTTTCTTTTTTTAAAAGTCCCTATTTCAGTTGAAAGAAGATGGGCTAAGAAATATTTTTCCAGATCTTAGCAGGCGTTGACCACTACTAAGAGAATTTCTACAAACTAAGGCGATAGGCCATTTTGCAGTAACCACAAATGCAATTATATGCCCAGAATAGACTGTTTTAAAAGAAAATTTATCAGGAATATTGTAATCATCAGACTGTCTTTAAAATTAATTTTAATGTGTTTTGGTTCTATATTTAAAAAGCAAACCTACAAACAAAAGTACCATAACATTAAAGTCCCAGAACACCATGACTATTAATTCTCTGAGATGGGGCACATAGTTTCACAGTAGATTATAGGCAATAGACAGCTCATATTAAGATTTCTATATGCATACTTATGTGGGTATGGGCACTGTATTCTTTAAATTTACAACTGTCAACTTGCTCAAAAATACCGTCATTCAGATTCAATAAGTGAATTTTCTTTATTACCTATAGAAAATTCAAAGAATAAGCTAATAATGCTCCTTTGACAAACCTAATTTGTATCCAAATTACAGAGCTACAGTTTTATCCAAAGAGGCTTGGAATGCAGTGCTGTTCTTTCTTGAATGATGACTTGCTCCCTATATGCTTTTAGTCTGCATGGTGATCTGCAAAAGACTGTCTCTCCTTGGGCCAGCCACAACAAGTCTTACCATCCGCACATAAACCTCCAAGTTCAAGCATAATGATAATTCTTGACATAAATCCATCAGTTTATCTTCCTAGGGGAAGATAAGCATAAAGCGTTCTCATTAAATTATAAAAAATGTTTAATAAAAAATGCACTTTCCCTCATTGGGAATTATAGCTCGAAGTTGTCTAATGAGCTCTATTTTGAAATAATTACACAAAAGGGTGATGTGAAAGCAAACAGATACAGGATTTTAAATTGAGATTCGAGATGAAACAAGTACATGACTGTCCCAAGTTCTCGAAAATGTTCCAAGAGGCAAAATGAGGAAGAATATCAAAGCGTGTTTTCTAACAGAAAGTTGCCTCAGTTTATCAAACTATCTCCAAGGAATGAATGGCCATATTTTAGATTCCACGCTGTCCTATTACCTAATCTGGACAAGTCTGGACATTAATTATTGTACCTTTTTTTCTCTCCTAGTCCCCAAGAAACACAGTCCAGATCAGTAGAGCCTCATCATTACCCCAGAAGCCCTTATCTGTCATATTTCTCCAAAGATGTCCACTGTCTTCATAGTTCAATTCTCCCTCTGGGTAACTAATGAACTGTAGGTAAATGATGTTAAATTCAAGTTCTAAAAGACTGCAAGATCTTTCTCTGAACTCAAGTGGTTTATTGAAGCATTGCTATTACTGGCCAAGGAAAGAAAGCAGCAGGTCCCATGATGAGTGCCATGAACTCCCAGCAGCAGCGTTGTTCCTACACAGACCTGTGTTTTTCAGAAACCATGGGGGATGAAAGCAAATTATATTGGATACAGAAAAGAGGAAAGAACAATTCAAGGTAGAGGAAGCTTTAGGTGCAGTCCTTAAGTAGGAATAATTGTTCCTTTTGGACTCTGAGGTTAACAGTAAAAAGTTTATGTGTCTGAAGAACTCAGTGTCCCTCATAATCAGCTGAGATAGAAGTCACGGTTTCAACATAGACTTTCTGTTACTTTTTTTCAACTATTAACTGACTTCCTTTCCTTATTTTCTCTTCCTACCTTCTGGCTTTTGTAACTAAATTTAGGACATCAAGGATGACTGTTCACAGAAGGTAAGTACCCTTTGTTCATGAGTGGTTACTGTTGAAATAGTTGAATCCTCAGTCTTCAATACTAGATTAGTGTAGTGATTGTTCAGTCTTAAAGGGGCGTTGGTTTTTATAACACAGTCTCCGTATCAGGAGAGAAACAGAAGAGAGCAGACAGCTGTTTCATTTTTTTAAAAAATCCCTTATCATTTATCTTTATGGTAAGGCTAAGGTCTAAAATTTTATAATGGTCATATGTTAACTTGTGTTAGAAGTTAAAATTGACAGGCAAAGAGAATAAAGGGGAAGTCAGGGGGCAGGTAAGGAACAGGGAACACAAGGGGGAGACAATCTTGAGTTAGCTCAGTTGATAACAGTTTAGGCCTGGCCATTCTAAGTGTCAGCAGGGAGTTCAGAAGCCTTACTTTCAATCACACTTACAAACCTCCATGTTTTCCTGTGTGCTCATTTGATACTGAAGGAAATAGGAGGAACAAATCAAACCCTTAGATTATACATGAGGATTTAGAGGTTGTAAAGACAGATGGTATGAATAGAGGACATCAGACACAAACTAGCAGTTTAAAAACCAAAACCAAGAACAAGACTGGAATACCTGAGACTCCATCTCAAGATGTAGAAGAAAGAGGAGAAGGAGAAGGAAGAAAAGAATGGGGAGGAATAGGAAGAAAATGATGATGATGATGATGTTTATGATCATGATCTTGATAATCATGACACTGATAATGGTATAGAACTGCCTGAACTGTGATTCTTATTTAGCAATATCATGAACACTCTCATTTTATGGGAAAAATCCTAAGTTTAAATGATATACATGGTTCAGATATCATTATTTATAAAGGTAATGAGTTGTTTCACTTACTGCAGGTAAACTACACAGTGGTTTCTTTAGAATTGCAATTAGAAAACATGTTTAAATAAATATAATTATTTTAAAGAATTTCAATTTGCTATAGAATCATCAATAACTAATTTATAACTATTTAAAAACTAAACATTATTAGATAACATTTTTTTTAACTTGAGTATTTCTTATGTACATTTGGCAAACATCCCCTTCCCTCCCCCCCCTTCCTTATGGGTGTTCCCCTCCCCACCCTCCCCCCATTGCCGCCCTCCCCCCCGACAGTCTAGTTCACTGGGGGGTTCAGTCTTAGCAGGACCCAGGGCTTCCCCTTCCACTGGTGCTCTTACTAGGATATTCATTGCTACCTATGAGGTCAGAGTCCAGGGTCAGTCCATGTATAGTCTTTAGGTAGTGGCTTAGTCCCTGGAAGTTCTGGTTGCTTGGCATTGTTGTACATATGGGGTCTCAAGCCCCTTCAAGCTCTTCCAGTTCATTCTCTGATTCCTTCAACAGGGGTCCCGTTCTCAGTTCAGTGGTTTGCTGCTGGCATTCGCCTCTGTATTTGCTGTATTCTGGCTGTGTCTCTCAGGTTCGATCTACATCCGGCTCCTGTCGGTCTGCACTTCTTTGCTTCATCCATCTTGTCTAATTGGGTGGCTCTATATGTATGGGCCACATGTGGGGCAGGCTCTGAATGGGTGTTCCTTCAGTCTCTGTTTTAATCTTTGCCTCTCTCTTCCCTGCCAAGGGTATTCTTGTTCCCCTTTTAAAGAAGGAGTGAAGCCTTCACATTTTGATCATCCGTCTTGAGTTTCATTTGTTCTAGGCCACTAGGGTAATTCAAGCATTTGGGCTAATAGCCACTTATCAGTGAGTGCATACCATGTATGTCTTTCTGTGATTGGGTTAGCTCCTCAGAATGATATTTTCCAGTTCCAACCATTTGCCTCTTGAATTTCATAAAAGTCGTTGTTTTTGATAGCTGAGTAATATTCCATTGTGTAGATGTACCACATTTTCTGTATCCATTCCTCTGTTGAAGGGCATCTGGGTTCTTTCCAGCTTCTGGCTATTATAAATAAGGCTGGAGATGAACATAGAGGAGCACGTGTCTTTTTATATGTTGGGGCATCTTTTGGGTATATGCCCAAGAGAGGTATAGCTGGATCCTCAGGCAGTTCAATGTCCAATTTTCTGAGAAACCTCCAGACTGATTTCCAGAATGGTTGTACCAGTCTGCAACCCCACCAACAATGGAGGAGTGTTCTCTTTCTCCGATCCTCGCCAGCATTTGCTGTCACCTGAGTTTTGATCTTAGCCATTCTCACTGGTGTGAGGTGAAATCTCAGGGTTGTTTTGATTTGCATTTCCTGATGACTAAAGATGTTGAACATTTCTTTAGGTGTTTCTCAGCCATTCGGCATTCCTCAGCTGTGAATTCTTTGTTTAGCTCTGAACCCCATTTTTTAATAGGGTTATTTGTCTCCCTGCGGTCTAACTTCTTGAGTTCTTTGTATATTTTGGATATAAGGCCTCTATCTGTTGTAGGATTGGTAAAGATCTTTTCCCAATCTGTTGGTTGCCGTTTTGTCCTGACCACAGTGTCCTTTGCCTTACAGAAGCTTTGTAGTTTTATGAGATCCCATTTGTCGATTCTTGATCTTAGAGCATAAGCCATTGGTGTTTTGTTCAGGAAATTTTTTTCCAGTGCCCATGTGTTCCAGATGCTTCCCTAGTTTTTCTTCTATTAGTTTGAGTGTGTCTGGTTTGATGTGGAGGTCCTTGATCCACTTGGACTTAAGCTTTGTACAGGTGATAAGCATGGATCGATCTGCATTCTTCTACATGTTGACCTCCAGTTGAACCAGCACCATTTGCTGAAAATGCTATCTTTTTTTTCCATTGGATGGTTTTGGCTCCTTTGTCAAAATCAAGTGACCATAGGTGTGTGGGTTCATTTCTGGGTCTTCAATTCTATTCTATTGGTCTCTCTGTCTGTCTCTGTACCAATACCATGCAGTTTTTATCACAATTGCTCTGTAATACTGCTTGAGTTCAGGGATAGCGATTCCCCCAGAAGTCCTTTTATTGTTGAGCATAGTTTTAGCTATCCTGGGTTTTTTGTTATTCCAGATGAATTTGCAAATTGTTCTGTCTAACTCTTTGAAGAATTGGATTGGTATTTTGATGGGGATTGCATTGAATCTGTAGATCGCTGTTGGCAGAATGGCCATTTTTACTATATTAATCCTGCCAATCCATGAGCATGGGAGATCTTTCCATCTTCTGAGGTCTTCTTCAATTTCTTTCTTCAGAGTCTTGAAGTTCTTGTTGTACAAATCTTTTACTTGCTTGGTTAAAGTCACACCGAGGTACTTTATATTATTTGGGTCTATTATGAAGGGTGTCGTTTCCCTAATTTCTTTCTCGGCTTGTTTCTCTTTTGTGTAGAGGAAGGCTACTGATTTATTTGAGTTAATTTTATACCCAGCCACTTTGCTGAAGTTGTTTATCAGCTTTAGTAGTTCTCTGGTGGAACTTTTGGGATCACTTAAATATACTATCATATCATCTGCAAATAGTGATATTTTGACTTCTTCTTTTCCGATCTGTATCCCCTGACCTCCTTTTTGTTGTCTGATTGCTCTGGCTAGAACTTCAAGAACTATATTGAATAAGTAGGGAGAGAATGGGCAGCCTTGTCTAGTCCCTGATTTTAGTGGGATTGCTTCAAGTTTCTCTCCATTTAGTTTAATGTTAGCCACTGGTTTGCTGTATATGGCTTTTACTATGTTTAGGTATGGGCCTTGGATTCCTATTCTTTCCAGGACTTTTATCATGAAGGGGTGTTGAATTTTGTCAAATGCTTTCTCAGCATCTAATGAAATGATCATGTGGTTTTGTTCTTTCAGTTTGTTTATATAATGGATCACGTTGATGGTTTTCCGTATATTAAACCATCCCTGCATGCCTGGGATGAAGCCTACTTGATCATGGTGGATGATTGTTTTGATGTGCTCTTGGATTCGGTTTGCCAGAATTTTGTTGAGTATTTTTAAATGTCGATGTTCATAAGGGAAATTGGTCTGAAGTTCTCTTTCTTTGTTGGGTCTTTGTGTGGTTTAGGTATAAGAGTAATTGTGGCTTCATAGAAGGAGTTCGTAGTGCTCCATCTGTTTCAATTTTGTGGAATAGTTTGGATAATATTGGTATGAGGTCTTCTATGAAGGTCTGATAGAATTCTGCACTAAACCCGTCTGGACCTGGGCTCTTTTTGTTTGGGAGACCTTTAATGACTGCTTCTATTTCCTTAGGAGTTATGGGGTTGTTTAACTGGTTTATCTGTTCCTGATTTAACTTCGGTACCTGGTATCTGTCTAGGAAATTGTCCATTTCCTGCAGATTTTCAAGTTTTGTTGAGTATAGGCTTTTATAGTAAGATCTGATGATATTTTGAATTTCCTCTGAATCTGTAGTTATGTCTCCCTTTTCATTTCTGATTTTGTTAATTTGGACACACTCTCTGTGTCCTCTCGTTAGTCTGGCTAAGGGTTTATCTATCTTGTTGATTTTCTCAAAGAACCAACTTTTGGTTCTGTTGATTCTTTCTATGGTCCTTTTTGTTTCTACTTGGTTGATTTCGGCTCTGAGTTTGATTATTTCCTGCCTTCTACTCCTCCTGGGTGTATTTGCTTCTTTTTGTTCTAGAGCTTTTAGGTGTGCTGTCAAGCTGCTGACATATGCTCTTTCCTGTTTCTTTCTGCAGGCACTCAGCGCTATGAGTTTTCCTCTTAGCACAGCTTTCATCGTGTCCCATAAGTTTGGGTATGTTGTACCTTCATTTTCATTAAATTCTAAAAAGTTTTTAATTTCTTTCTTTATTTCTTCCTTGACCAGGTTATCATTGAGTAGAGCATTGTTCAATTTCCACGTATATGTGGGCATTCTTCCCTTATTGTTATTGAAGACCAGCTTTAGGCCGTGGTGGTCCGATAGCACGCATGGGATTATTTCTATCTTTCTGTACCTGTTGAGGCCCATTTTTTGACCAATTATATGGTCAATTTTGGAGAAAGTACCATGAGGAGCTGAGAAGAAGGTATATCCTTTTGCATTAGGGTAGAACGTTCTATAAATATCCGTTAAGTCCATTTGGCTCATGACTTCTCTTAGTCTGTCTACGTCTCTGTTTAATTTCTGTTTCCATGATCTGTCCATTGATGAGAGTGGGGTGTTGAAGTCTCCTACTATTATTGTGTGAGGTGCAATGTGTGTTTTGAGCTTTAGTAAGGTTTCTTTTACGTATGTAGGTGCCCTTGTATTTGGGGCATAGATATTTAGGATTGAGAGTTCATCTTGGTGGATTTTTCCTTTGATAAATATAAAGTGTCCTTCCTTATCTTTTTTGATGACTTTTAGTTGAAAATTGACTTTATTTGATATTAGAATGGCTACTCCAGCTTGCTTCTTCCGACCATTTGCCTGGAAAGTTGTTTTCCAGCCTTTCACTCTGAGGTAGTGTCTGTCTTTGTCTCTGAGGTGTGTTTTCTGTAGGCAGCAGAATGCAGGGTCCTCGTTGCGTATCCAGTTTGTTAATCTATGTCTTTTTATTGGGGAGTTGAGGCCATTGATGTTGAGAGATATTAAGGAATAGTGATTATTGCTTCCTGTTATATTCATACGTGGATGTGTTATGTTTGTGTGCTTTTCTTCTCTTTGTTTTGTTGCCAAAAACGATTAGTTTCTTGCCTCTTCTTGGGTATAGCTTGCCTCCTTATGTTGGGCTTTACCATTTATTATCCTTTGTAGTGCTGGATTTGTAGAAAGATATTGTGTAAATTTGGTTTTGTCATGGAATATCTTGGTTTCTCCATCTATGTTAATTGAGAGTTTTGCAGGATACAGTAGCCTGGGCTCGCATTTGTGTTCTCTTAGGGTCTGTATGACATCAGTCCAGGATCTTCTGGCCTTCATAGTTTCTGGCGAAAAGTCTGGTGTGATTCTGATAGGTCTGCCTTTATATGTTACTTGACCTTTTTCCCTTACTGCTTTTAATATTCTTTCCTTTTTTTGTGCGTTTGGTGTTTTGACTATTATGTGACGGGAGGTGTTTCTTTTCTGGTCCAATCTATTTGGAGTTCTGTAGGCTTCTTGTATGCCTATGGGTATCTCTTTTTTTAGGTTAGGGAAGTTTTCTTCTATGATTTTGTTGAAGATATGTACTGGTCCTTTGAGCTGGGAGTCTTCACTCTCTTCTATACCTATTATCCTTAGGTTTGATCTTCTCATTGAGTCCTGGATTTCCTGTATGTTTTGGACCAGTAGCTTTTTCCGCTTTACATTATCTTTGACAGTTGAGTCAATGATTTCTATGGAATCTTCTGCTCCTGAGATTCTCTCTTCCATCTCTTGTATTCTGTTGGTAAAGCTTGTATCTACAGCTCCTTGTCTCTTCTTTTGGTTTTCTATATCCAGGGTTGTTTCCATGTGTTCTTTCTTGATTGCTTCTATTTCCATTTTTAATTCCTTCCACTGTTTGATTGTGTTTTCCTTTAATTCTTTCAGGGATTTTTGTGTCTCCTCTCTATGGGCTTCTACTTGTTTATTTATGTTTTCCTGGAATTCTTTCATGCATTTTTGCGATTCCTCTCTGTAGGCTTCTACTTGTTCTCTAAGGGAGTTCATCATGTCTTTCTTGAAGTTCTCCAGCATCATGGTCAAATATGATTTTGAATCTAGATCTTGCTTTTCTGGTGTGTTTGGATATTCCATGTTTGTTTTGATGGGAGAATTGGGCTCCGATGGTGCCATGTAGTCTTGGTTTCTGTTGCTTGGGTTCCTGCGCTTGCCTCTCGCCATCAAATTATCTCTAGTGTTACTTTGTTCTGCTATTTCTGACAGTGGCTAAACTGTCCTATAGGCCTGTGTGTCAGGAGTGCTGTAGACCTGTTTTCCTCTCTTTCAGTCAGTTATGGGGACAGAGTGTTCTGCTTTCAGGCGTGTAGTTTTTCCTTTCTACAGGTCTTCAGCTGTTCCTGTGGACCTGTGCCTTGAGTTCACCAGGCAGGTCACTTGCAGCAGAAAAGTTGGTCTTACCTGTGGCCCCGAGGCTCAAGTTCGCTCGAGGGGTTCTGCCCACGGGCTCTCCGCGGTGGCAGCGACCAGGAAGATCTGCGCAGCCTCTTCCGGGAGCCTCCGTGCACCAGGGTTCCAGATGGCCTCCGGTGTTTTCCTCTGGAATCAGCAATGTGTGTAGAGAGCAGTCTCTTCTGGTTTCGCAGGCGTGTCTGCCTCTCTGAAGGTGTAGCTCTCCCTCCCACGGGATTTGGGTGCAGAGAATTGTTTACCCGGTCTGTTTCCTTCAGGTTCCGCGTGTCTCAGGCAGGGGCTCCTGCTGCTCCTGGGCCCTCCCCACAGGAACCCAGAGGCCTTGTACAGTTTCCTCTTGGGTCAGGGATGTGGGCAGGGGTGGGCAGTGTTGGTGGTCTCTTCCGCTCTGCAGCCTCAGGAGTGCCCACCTGACCAGGCGGTAAGGTATCTCTCCCACGGGTTCTGGGAGCAGAGAGCTGCTAGATAACATTTTTTAAACACCCAGAAAATTGACAGTTTCAGACAAAAATTCCTTATATCTTTTATGTTTTCCAAACACAATATATATATGATTATGGTTCAGTGCTAAGAGATAGATTAGTTACTATACATCTATAAAATTGAAAACTTGCTAAAGAAATGTGGAAACATTGAATTAATCACAATTTTGGGCAAAAGTTTGAATGCTAAAGGAGCAACTCTACAGAGAAAATTATTCATTTCCCCTCCTGTTATGTAAAGTACTTTTCTGAATATTCTTCTTTTGCATATATCTTCATGTTTTCTGGGTAGTGTGTCATCCTTTACATAAAGTCACTGTCAGCACAAAAGCTTTTCTGCTGAACCCTATGTTCACATTCAAGCAATTTTGTGCAAATTTTAATCTCATAGAGTTATTTAACTCTTCCATTTGCTCTATAAGTTTTGGTCTTTCTTTTCTTATTCTTTAATATAAACATTTTAGCATTTATAATTCACCAAAACAAAGCTCTTCATGATTTTTTACCTATTTGACTTTATATCTATGGGGTTTTTTTGCCTGCATGTGTGGTGCCCATGGACATGAGAAGAGAGCATTGGATCCCCAGGAACTAGAGTTAGGGATGTCAGTGAACCATCATGTCATTGCTGGGGACCAAACCCCAGCCTTCTGCAAGAGCAACAACTGCTATTCACCACTGAGTCACCGCTCTAGTCCAACCTGAACAAAGTTTTTAAGAAAGCAAAATCACTGACCATTTTACAATTGAGCTTAACTGAGTGTGGAAAAAAAGATTGTCCTATATATCAAACTCCTGTTATTGTTCAGAAGTGTGGATTCCGTCTAGTTCCCCCACTCCCGGATACCTGCAAATCTAGTGTTCTGTTTTCAGAGTTCTAATGCAAGTTATTTAGATGAGTTTTATTTCATTTTTGTCTATTTCATCACCTTATTCTGTTTCATGGGAAAATCATGTTTTCACCAATTACAGAAAATTCTTTGTTTCAACTGCTTCCAACATTGCTTATGCACTTTATGATTTTAATTTAATTTTAATTTTATAATGATAATTTTATAATTCAGTATACAAAGTGATGGACATCATGATGACATTTTTATTCAGTTGAATCATGAACTTTGACAATGCTCAAATCCCATTGTTTTCCACCATCCCCATCCCTCCTCCTGTTAGTTCTCCTTTCTTCTACATAGATAACCTCCATTCTATTTTATGTTATATCTGTATGTTGTGTATGTATGTGCTTCTTTAATCTAGATTTTTATGTCTATAGCATTCTGTTGCTGTGAGAAGACACCATGACCACAACTCTTATAAATGAAAACCTTTAATTTGGGCTTGCTTACAGTTCCAGACCTTTACTACATTTTTATCATAGTGGAAAGCATGGCAACTATGGTGCTGGAGAAGTAGCTGGATCCACAGGCTACAGGAAAAAAGACTTTGAGCCTAGAATGGGCTTTTTGAAACCTCAAAGTCCACCCCAACTTACATGTTCTCGAATAAGGCCACACTTCCCAATCAGTTCAAATAGTACCATTTCCTGGTAATCAAGTATTGAAATCTATGAGCCTATGGGTGCTATTCTCATTCAAACCATTACAACATTGGTATTCCTGTAGCTGAAAAATAGCACAATGTATATATCTACCTAGTTACCTTTACCCACTTACCTAGTGATAGACTACTAACTAGTGACTATTTTCACTGTTATAAATATGCCACAATCACATGGATAAAATAGGTGTCTTTTTAGTAAACTGAATTAGACTTCTTTGGTTTTGCTATAGCAGGGTCACATACCTAGTTTTAGTTTGAAGAGGTTCCATGTTGACTTCTCCTGTAGCCATGGGAACTAATATACTTTTCTCATAAGGATCTTTTCTCATCGAATTCTCACCAGTATTTAGCCACTGATGTTTTGGTGACAGTCACTCTGATGAGATGGAATCTCAGTGTTGTTTTGCATTTCCAGGTAGATTAGAATGATGAAAAGTACATCCATACTTTTAATTCTAAATTCTGTATTATATAATCTTCACATTTTATGTTCTTTATTATCTATTTCATATTTGCATAATTGATTGTAAATCTATCCTTAAAAACACTTTAATCTTGCTATATGAAATAAATCAGCATTTATGACATCTGTATTGATCATAATTAGAAACTCTTCATTTTCTATTAGTTTTCGTTCTCTCTGTTCTGTCTACAAACTGACTGAAAAATTATTGCACATCATTATTCATTAGAGATTCTTATATCTGGTACCCTTATGAATCTAATTCTAATTCTTTTCTCATTTCCACCAAGCAACACATATTCCAGATTATATGATCAATCTCTAGGGTCATAACAGGAAATGTTGTGACTCTGTTCAAGTAGATTTTTCTCTTCTGAGGTCAAGGTATCAAAAGATAATATAAGCCGGGGTTTACTTTGAAATAAATCCTCAAACTGAGATTTCCCATATTACCAAGAGTTGATTTAAGATTTGGATTCCAAAACTAAGGCATGGAAGGCTTACCCACACAAGTTCATTTTTTAATCCTTTTCTTTTATTGGATATTTTTATTAACATTTCAAATATTATCCCCTTTCCATGTTTTCCCTCTAGAAACCCCCTATACCATCTCCCCTCTCCCTGCTTTTATGAGGGTGCTTCACTATCCACCTACCCACTCCCAACTGTTTCATTGCCCAGGCATTTGCCTATACTGGGCCATCAAGCCTTCAGAGGACCAAGGATCACTCCTCCCATTGATGACTGAAAAGGCCAGCCTCTGCAACATATGCAGTTGGAGCCAAGGGTTGCTACATATGTATACTTTGGTTGGTGGTTTAGTGCCTGGGAGCTCTAGGAGGTATGGTTGGTTAATATTGTCCTTCCTATGGGGGTGCAAACCCCTTCATCTCCTTTAATCCTTTCTGTAACTTCACCATTGGGGACACTGTTCTCAGTCCAATGGTTGGCTGCAAGCATCTGATTTTGTATTTCAGTCTCTGGTAGAGCCTCTCAGGAGACAGCTATATCAGGCTCCTGTTAGCATGATCTTCTTGGCATCCACAATAATGTCTCGATTGGTGACTGTATATGGGATGGATCGCCATGCGTGACAGTTTCTGGATGGCTTTTCCTTCAGTCTCTGCTTCATACTTTGTGAGTATTTTGCTCCCCCTTCTAAGAAGGACTGAAACATCCACACTTTAGTCTTCCTTCCTCTTGAGCTTCAGATGGTCTGTATATTGTATCTTGGCTATTCAAAGCTTTTGGGCGAATATCCACTTGTCAGTGAGTGCATAACATGTGTGTTCTTTTGTGACTGGGATAAATCACTCAGGATGATATTTTTTAATTCCATCAATTTGCCTAAGAATTTCATGAAGTCATTGTTTTTAATAGCTGAGTACTCCATTATGTAAATGTACCACATTTTCTGTATCCTTCCTCTTTTTGGAGGACATCTGGCTTATTTCCAGCTACTGGCTATTATAAATAAGACTGCTATGAATATAGTGGAGCATGTGTCCTTGTTATAGGTTGGAGCATCTTTTGGGTATATGCCCAGGAGTGGTATAGCTGGATCCTCAGATAGTACTGTCCAATTTTCTCAGGAACTTCCAGACTGATTTCCGGAGTGGTTGTACCAGCTTGCAATCCCACCAACAATGGAGGAGTGTACCTATTTCTCCACATCCTTGCCAGTATCTACTGTCACCTGAGTTTTTGATCTTAAACATCTGACTGGTGTGAGGTAGAATCTCAGGGTTGTCTTGATTTGAATTTCTCTGATGACTACAGTTATTGAGCATTTTTTTAGGTACTTCTCGGTCTTTCAATATTCCTAAATTGAGAATTCATTGTTTAGCTCTATACCTCATGTTTAATTGGGTTATTTGATTCTCTGGAGTCTAACTTCTTGAGTTCTTTGTATATATTAGATATTAGCCCTCTATCAGATGTAGGATTTATAAAGATCTTTTCCCAATCAGTTGGTTGACCTTTTGTCTATTGACAGTGCCCTTTGCCTTACAGAAGCTTTGCAATTTTATGAGGTCCCATTTGTCGATTCTTGATCTTAGAGCATAAGCAATTCATGTTCTGTTCAGGAAATTTTCCCCTGTGCCATGTGTTCAAGGCTCTTCCCCACTTACTCTTCTATAGTTTCAATATATCTGGTTTTATGTGGAGGTCCTTGATCCACATGGACTTGAGCTTTCAATACTGATGCAAAAATACTCAATAAAATTCTCACAAACTGAATCCAAGAACACATCAGAATGATCATCCATCATGATAAAGTAGGCTTCATCCCAGGCATGCAGGGATGGTTCAATATACAGAAATCCATCAATTAATCTACTATATAAACAAACTCAAGGAAAAAATACATGATCACCTCATTAGATGGTGAGAAAATATTTGACAAAATTCAATACCCTTGATAGTGAAAATCTTGGAAAAATCAGGAATTCAAGGTCCATACCTAAACATAGTAATAGCAATATACAGCAAACTAGTAGCCATCATCAAACAAAATGGAGAGAAACTTGAAGCAATCCCACTAAAATCAGGGACTAGACAAGGCTTCCCACTCTCTCCCTACCAATTCAATATAGTACTCAAAGTCCTAGCCAGAGCAATAGAAAACAAAAGAAGGTCAGGGAGATACAAATTTGAAAGGAAGAAGTCAAAATATCACTATTTGCAGAGATTATGATAGTATACTTAAGTGACCCCAAAAATTCCACCAGAGAACTCCTACAGCTTTTAAACAACTTCAGCAAAATGGCTGGGTATAAAATTAACTCAAACAGATCAATAGCCTCCTCTACTCTAATGATAAACAATCTAAGAATGAAATTAGGGAAATGACACCCTTCACAATAGTCACAAATAATATAAAATATTAACCAAGCAAGTGAAAGTTCTGTGTGACAAGAACTCCAAGTCTCTGAAGAAAGAGATTAAAGATCTCAGAAGATGGAAGGATCTCCCATGCTCCATGGAATTAATATAGTAAAAGTGGCCATCCTACTGAAAGGCCATCATCTAAAATTCCAACTCAGTTCTTCATAGAGTTAGAAAGAGCAAATTGCAAATTCATTTGGAATGACAAAAAACCGAATATAGTGCAAACTATTCTCAACAATAAAAGAACTTCTGGTGGAATCACCATTCGAACCTCAAGCTATATTACAGAACAATAGTGATAAAAACTGTATGATATTAATACAGAGACATGTAGGTAGATCAACGGAATAGAATTGAAGACCCAGAAATGAACCCCCACACCTATGTTCACTTCTTCAACAAAGGAACTAAAACCATCCAGTGGATAAAAGACAGCATTTTTTAACAAATGGTGCTAGTTCAACTGATGGTCAGCATGTAGAAGAATGCAAATACATCCATGTAAGTTCTTAAAGTAGAATTTTACAGTTTTGTTTTCACTAAAGTCTTGTCTCTGTCTGTAGTTGCATGACATTTCTCTATCCACTAATTTTGTAGATCAACAAAGACCCCATTTTATCAAAGTTCCTAACTCATCCTCTTCTTTATCAGAGCACAGCCTAGTTAGGGTTCCATGACAGTCCTCCAGGCATCCCCATTGTCAACATTCTACACACTTGTTTTCTCTTTCCTTTTCATCTTTACCTATAAGCATTTTCACCCTATCATTCTTGGAGATGCTTAGTCATAAGGATATTAATTATGGTTCATTTATAAAGCCAGGATCATTTTCAAATGCATAATATGCTATATTTTTAAATCAATACATGCATATAAATTTTTAATTTATAGTAACAGTTTAGTCCTTATGGGCTTCCATATGGAACATATGTGACATATGATGCATTACTTGACATCAACAAGGTTGTGGTCTTTGTCAGATAAAAAAAAAAGCGATTGTGCCCTTAAGTATGATTTTGCATTTCTCTAATCATGGGTTAACTGGGTATTTTTACACAGCTTTGCTATTTTTCTTTTCTGTAAGTGATCTATTCAAATCCTTTGTTCACTTACTTTAGGGCTGATTTTCATGGTTTTCTAAAAGGCAATAAGATATACTTACTATTGACAGTTTGATATAGGTTAAAGAATGTTAATGTACCTCTCCTATTTGATTTATATAAACTACTAGATTTTAATGCACATACATCCCCCCAAAAAACTGTTACAATTATTAGATAAACTCTTAGTTTGAACCTAGAAACCAGTTGGTAAAGAAGAAAATGGTGGGCAAGGTGAGAATATTATTAACAAGTGCCAGCTGATCAGAAAAGAGCAAATCCTAAGAGCATTGCACACAAAGCTCTTATGCTGACAACTACAAACAAAATGCTTATATAGGACATCTGAGGGAATATATTTTGTCCACAGACAGATGGCATGAGACTATGATTAGTCCACTTCTCTCACATAAAATCTCATCTTATTTGAAGGTCACACATGTTTTGTTTATACAAACTCAAAAAAAGATAACTAATTAGTAATTCTTGTGCCCAGTGTTCCTCCTATTCCTTTCTTGATAGAATACCTAACTCTAGCAATTAACTTCTTAGTCACTTAGATATAGCTTTTCCTTAAGATTTAAAATGCTCAGAAATGGGAAAGAAAACAGGAAGATATTCTAAATGACAGTTTGCAATTGACAAGTTAACACATTAGGAAGATTCATTACAACACTCAAAATGGTGCATGGTTTCATTATTCCTAATAAGTTTGATTTCTACAAATGGTTTCTCAACTTTTATTGTAAACTATTGTCCCTTTTACTTGAAAATATTTTGATATGTTAATTATTAACTTGAGTTTTCTTAGAGTACATTTTCATGCCCTGCTCCAAAATTATTTATAATTTCACCCACTTTTTTTTTAAATTTGACTTAATTTTCATGCATTTAAATTATTTAGTTTGCTTTCCTTTTGGCAATAGCCCCAAGCCTTCTACACAGTCATTTAAGAAAAACTACCTAATTCATTCAAAGTGAAATGCATTTCCTCTTCTGAGGTAATGGTTCCTAGGCTACATGAGACGTTGCAGAGAATACCATTTTTCTTAGCAACTCTCTTAGGACTATATGATTTTAGTTTTAATTTTAGGTCTATATTTGGAAATATTTTTTTCTAATGTACCCATTCAAAACAGTGATGTTATATATTATTTTATCCATTGCCCAATTAGCACCAGTTTTATTTTTTAATTGTCATAAAGACAAGGCAAAAATAAAAGAGTAATGAGAAATTAAAAGTTCACCAGTGTTCATAAGGGAGGAACCAAGCAATGACATATGAGAAAGCATGACATTCAGTTTCTACATTGTAACATAAAGATAATTTTGAAATAGCTTCTTTGAAGCACAGATTTCCTTTCTAGTGTTCTTTCTTTTTCCTCTCCCTCCCCCCATCTATTTCCCTTTCAAGTGCTTGAGATGAAATGCAGAACACAGAACCTCACACATTAACTCAGCAAGTACAACAAAAGATAGTGAGTGGTTCCCCTAGTCTTAAATTACTTTTAAATCATAAGTATTACCTACTCTGGTACATACAAATGATGATCTAAGTGTGTTTCATTTAGATAAAGCATACTGGTTTTAAACAGGTAGTAGATCTAATCCTATTAATCCCATTTTAGCTCAACAAATGTGCCGGCAAACTTAAACTGCTTCATATATCCAGCCAGATCTGTGAGGTTTTGTACTAACTGGTTTTATGTCAACGTGACACAAGCAAGATGAGAAAGGGAAGAGTCTTAATTTTGAAAATGCCCCCATAAGATCCAGTTGTAGGGCATTTTCTTAATTAGTGACCAATGATGGAAGACCCAGCCCATTGTGGGTGATGCCATCCTGGGACAATGGTCCTAGGTTCTATAAGAAAGCAGGCCAAGCAAGCCATGTGAAGAAAGCCAGAAATCTGGCAGCACTCCTCCATTGCCTTTGCATCAGCTTCTGTCCCCAGGTTCCTGTTCTGTTTGAGTTCCTTGTTGATGAATAGCAATGTGGAAGTGTAAGCTGAATTAACCCTTTCCTCTACAACTTGCTTTTTGGTCATGGTTTTGCATTGCAGCACTAAAAATTCTAAGACAGTTTGGATCCCTTTTTCTTCAGTGGAGAAAGCAAAATAATCTGGTCATTGGGAAGCACATTACATAGGGTTAGTGAGATGCTATAACTTAGAGAAGGGGAACCTTCGTACACTACAGCAGGGCAGTATACCTACCAACCTTGTGGACTGAAATATGTTGTATTTCTATTTAAACTAGAAAATAAGAGAAAATGGAAAGAGCTGTTATGACTAGATAAGTAATGAAATAAAATACAAAACAAAATTAACAAAATTAAGAGGACCAATTTAAGACAATAAGAAATGAGAGGTGGAATACAGAAATATCAAGAAGAAACATTAGAAAATGATAATGAGAAATAAAGGGGAAATTAGAGAGAGAGAGAGAGAGAGAGAGAGAGAGAGAGAGAGAGAGAGAGGGAGAACAGTGATATCCAAATATCAGTCCAGGCCATGCCTATGTTGTTGGGTAGTTTTTAAGTCTCTGCTCATAAATAAATGTAAAGAAAAGTGGTAGAGTTCATAGAGCAAACACCATAAGCAATAACTGTGTGTAATATTATTACGTAATCCTCATGAGGTATCTTCTTAATTATACCAAATAAATACTAGTTTATTTCAGTCATGCTTAACCATGAAGGAATAATTTTATATTAAAAATATAATTTTTATAAAATAGGATTTTTGTTCATTATAACATTTGAACATCACAAAACAAGTTCTGTATATAAACATATTTCAGAATTTTAATATTAATTTTAAAAGATTTTACTGTTTGTCAGGTTCATACATATATGTATATGTGTTTCACTTGCATGTATGTATGTGCATCAAGAGAGGCCGGAAGAGACCAGGAGATCCCCTGCACCCAGTCACAAATAGTTGTGAGTCACCACATGCAGTGGTGAGAATCAAACCCTTTTTCTCTGGAAGAGCAGACAGACAGTGCTCTTAACCACTGAACCAGCCCCAAAATTCTTTTGTTTAATTATGTGAAAATAGATGTTTAAATGATTCATTAAAAATAAGAACATTTTTATTATATTTATGATAAAAGACTTGCTCTGACTCCAGCAAGCATTTTTTGTGGAAGCAGAAATAAAGAAGTGCATGTCCCTGTTGCCACAGCACTGAGTGGGTGTGCTTCCTTAACAAAGCAGGTAGTGATGAGCAAAAACGGGCTGGAAACTAAAACCACTAAAAATAAGCCTTGCTTTCTCAACCATGTCATACGAGAAAGCAGAAATGTTCTTTTCAAGGAGGGATAGAGAATCTGTCCTCTAATTTGGGGTAGCTTATGGATAGAGGAATATTTTGCCACATCACTTGCCTTATTGAGTTTTAAGCCATATGGTTCTGGCTTAGTTTCACAGACTTTACACCACTGGTGAGCACAGTGTGTCCCATTCAGACTTCATCCAGCAGCTCACTTTTATTCCAGAATATAGTCATCACATTAAATCATGACTTAAGGGAAGTTTTTAAAAGCCAAGCAGAAATACCACTCTGAGCTAAGATTACAGAAATGAAAAACACTCTTGTGAAATGAATTAAAATGATAGTATCAAGAATAGAATCAACATTTGTGCATTAATGTATTTTTAGCTTCCCTAGAGTGTAGGATTTGAATGTTTCTTATTCTGAATTCTGGCATCTGAATTATTTCCTCTCCCACACACATCCTCTCGACTTCATGTACCACTTAATTAAAAGAGAGATTACATGAGCACCTAATGATGTCCTTCTGTCTTCAAGCTCCTTTGTTACCAACCACAGGAAGATGTGTATGTCCTGACAGTACCTGGTTCGGAATCTCTAGGATTTGTCTGCCATGGTGTGGGACATGGATAGTTGGAATTAACTCCTATTTTCCACCTGTTTTATAACACTTTTAAAGAAATACACCTATAGATGAAGTTCATTGTAACATGACAATTATAATTTCACACTCTCTGATATGGTCTGCTTTTTAAAATTCATAACTTGTGCACTAAAAACAATACTTTGCTTATCCCAATCTTCATCAGGTTCTTGAACCTAGTCCCATCTGTGCACTTCCTTATAAAATCTACTTTGCAAGAACATGGCCAATACAGTTTAATAGGAACTTGCCTTCTCTCCAGACATATTGTCTTGTAGCAGTGTCTTACTCCAGCAACATGGCTGCTCTGGCAAGGATTCCCATCTTTTAGGTCAATGTGATAAAGCTGGAATACAGATATGCCATTAGCGCATACCTTTAACCCCAAACAATGTATGTAAGGTTAATTTTTAGAAGGAAGCAGCCATGTTTAAAAGTGACATCTAAGTTGAGGGGTAGATAAAGTGATGAATCAGAGGGAAAAATTGACAAAATGAGTCAGAGATAGGATATGCCCAAATCTCAGGAGAACAGACAGGAAAAGGAGGCTACTTAACCAGAGCTCCCAGGAACTAAACCACCATCCAAAAAGTACACATGGACAGACCCATGGCTCCAGCTGCATATGTAGTAAAGGATGGCCTCGTTGGGCATCAATGGGAGGAGAAGCCCTTGGTCTTGCCAAGGCTGAACCCCCCAGTGTAGGGCAATGTCTGTGTGGGGAGGCAGGAAGGGGTGAGTGGTTGGGTAGGGCAACACCCTCATAGAAGAAGGGGAATGAGGATGGGATATGGAGTTTATGGACAGGAAACTGGGAAAGGGGATAACATTTGAAATGTAAATAAAAATATCTAATAAAAAGTTTTTTTAAAAAATCAAACAAGAGAGCAATACAAAAAAAGAGGAAAAAAGAGAGAAAGAGGAGGCAGTATTACTGACACAGTTTTACAGAGACAGGTTGATGAGAGAACAAGCTAGACACAGGTGGATATAAAACAAGCCAGAGAATGAGGAGCAATATTCCGATGGCTGCCACAGTTAGTTTGAGGCCAAACAGCAGTATAATCAGAAACTAAGAGATGCCAATTTGTATCAGTCAGTTTGGAGAGGAACTCATTGTTAAGCCAGAACAATGAGTTGAAACAATCAGCCAGAGTTCTAGAAAGGGTGAGATTATTCAGCAGCAAGCTTCCAAGACAACAATTGCATAAGGCCAATAAAAGTTACTTTTACATTAACAACAACAGCAGATTCAATATTCATCTCCTACCATTTGCTAGTAATATATGAACACCTTGCTATCTTCGGAAAATATCTTATTCCATTGGTTTAGCCATAACTCACCCCCCAATATCTAATGTTTCTTCTTGGTCATTTCTCACACAAAGATTTCTGCTCTGTGCTTTGATGTAATTGCCCACTTGTCATTCTAATATTCAAAGCTGAATGCAAACCCATTGTAATGAGTCTAGATAAATTATTTTTCATTATACCTATAAAATATGGCATCAAATAATCTTAAGTTTAAAGTTGGTTTTTAATAGCATCAGAGACAGTGCACAGAAACACAGTGACTGCTCTAGAAAGTTCTAAATTAGCTAATAGTGATCCCATGTCAGAGAATCTAAGCTTGGAAATGGATGTGACCTCACAGGTTTTGAAAACTAGATTTCAATATAAAGTACACAGGTAGAATGATTAGAAGATGAAATAATTCAAATCCAAGACTTCTGATCCTTAATTACACATTCTTTGCCTTCTACTATATACCTTTTTTAAAAATCATCTACAAGGAAATCCATTTGAAATGTGAGCCACTGTCACCCATTGATTTTATTTGAAATGGTGTTAGTAAGCTAGAGTTAGAATCTTAATAATTTTCAATAAATTATAAATATACTATTGCATAGTAGCATGATGATCAGTTTTTTTTTTAGAGCTGGTGTTTGTTGTAAATGTAGTGAAAGTATTCTCAGATAGATTCCATGTTTAGTATTTGTGGTTACATGAAATCAATGAAGAAAAAACAGTATAAAACATGGAATTAGAAAAAAGAAAAAACAGAACTGGTCATATAGACTTGTCCAACAAAATCACAAATTGTAGATATTGATCAAACCTCAGTTCTCAGCCCAGTTCTGTGGCTGGTTTAAGTTGTATGTGCTAGTGTAGGCCTGTTATTCACAATCCCTAAACCTCAGCTTCCTCATATGTAATTTGGACTAAAACGAATTATTATTATTGGAGTAAAATTGAGACATTATATCCAATATTTGCCATGATAGCTAAAATATAATACATGCACGGAGCACCAGCAAAGCCTAATCTCTCCATTGATACTTTGCTGTCAAGTGGGCACTGGGAGCTAGGTAAACAATACCTTTTTCAATGTTTATGCAAAAATCTATATTTTGTGAGACAGCCATAAGAGATTTATAGGAAGTAACCAAGTGTTGTTCATTCAGAGGTCATAAGCTTCAAGTGAATTAGTCAACTTTCTTCTTGGCTCAGTGTAGAAAAGCCTTAGAAACAAGCATTTTCTTTGCACTGCATCTGGAAGCAGATCAAGATATATTCCACAGATAGATGAAAGCCATGGTGAGAAAATGCTCCTTTTAGTTAAGCTTATTTACTGACTCATTCCTGAGCAGTGGTATGTGTATTAAAATTTCATATATGTGAAATGTACATGAAATGTACATAGAAAACCACACAGATAAACATATGTCCTCACATTCTCCCATGTGCACACACAAAGTGTGAACCTTTCTTAATGACATGGAGAATATCTACATGATAGAATAAAGAAGCAGAAGTCTCCTTTATTCTTTGGAATTCACTTTCATATTTGGGAAGATTTACTTTCCAAATTATGTTTTGCTCTAGCAAATATTAGCTTTACCCAGGAACATAATGACTAACAGTAACAGTCATGCTGGGCTACAGGAAAAAATTTTTCACTTGAATATTTAAGGCTGACTATGAACTTTGGGACAGCAAGGACAATGAATGCTGCCCTTGTATCTTTACCTCAGGAAGCACACTGACAGGCACATTACATGTTATGAGTTGACGTTGATTTCATACATTGATGAAGACACGTAAATTGCCACAAGAAACTCAGTATGTAATACCTTTTACAAGTAGAAATATTATTTCTATTACTCTGTGTTAAGGCTAGAATATTTCTTCTTTCCTGGAGCTGGCAAGGTGGCTTGATGGTGGAAATACTTGAAAGTGTGAGAACCTTGATCTAAATACCTAGAATCTACATATGCTAGAACTTACTGTGATTTCATAGTTCCTATATGGAATTGGAAGGACTGTGTAACAGCCCCATTTAATATTCATTTCTCATATTCACTTGAAAGGTACTGGTGGGAGGTCAAAGTGCAGAAAGATAGTAAAACAAGGGCCTGCCCTTTGGAGTTTATGTGGGTGGCTAGTTTCCTCTCTTGAAGGTTACTGATCCTAGTGAGTGGTCCTCTACTCAACTGTCTTCTCTGTGCTTTTAATTTTCATCCCTTCAGACCTATAGATGGCAATAACCTGCCCTCACCTATGTAAGTAAAGCATTGCTAACTCTCCTCTAGTTACCCAGTTGGAGTATACAATCTGTGTCTTTTCAGGGGTCTGGGAGAATGTTTTCAATGTCTCAACTACAAAATTAGGGGATACCAGATGAGCACACAAATCTGTTTAATCTCAAAAATCTCTCATACCCAAAATTCTACTAAAATTTAAAACACCTTGAAACTACCAAAATATGTGTGAGTCAGGATTCTTTCTGAAATGTAGAAAACAGGTAGCTACACTGACAGGCTTAATACTGGAGATTAGACCCTACATACATGTATTGAAGAAGTTAAGAGAAATAAAGGCAGGGAAGATCTGTAGGCAGGATTCAAGAAATAAGAAAGCTCAGAAACTGCAAGAAAATGCCATGCAGAATCTCAACTATGCACAGCACTAAAATGAATTATTTATTTGAAGATGCCCTGAAGACACCACCAAAAACATATGCTTTCTGCAATCTGTGTGCTTGACTGCACTTACACAGAGCAGTAATGGCTACTACTTTTTACTAATTTCAAAATTCTTTTCCTGTTCAAATCCAATGTCATAGTCTTATTGAATTGTACATTCCAAGCAGCCAGTGCCTACATGCAAAAACAAAAGCACTTATGGGAAGGAAAACTAATGTTTAGTTTCTAACACCATGGTGCAACAAATTAAATTACGTACCCTGAATTTCAGATCCTGTCTAGGCCGTTCCATAACTAAGATGACAAGAGTTCTCGTCTCATAGCATTTATGGGTAAACCCCACTGTTTCCCCTTTATTATTCTTTCCATAGTTATATACTCTCATCATTTTGCCACAACACACATTCAATAACCATTCTAAGAAATGTAAAATGGAGATAAATTGCTAATTTCATAGTATATAAGTAATATCCAAATATTGCTACACACTTGATAAAAAGTTCAATGAAACACTTCTTATATTTCTAGTTTGAAACCCTTTCCCCATTTTAGAGGTATCGCTTCATGATGTCTAACCACTAACTTTATAAGTAAATGTGAAGCCAATTAGGTTCTCTCCTCCTCAGGGATATGGGGGAACACAGTCACATGGGTCCATATGTGGTATAAACTCTATTCAGTGACTTACAGGCTCCTATTAATTTATCACATCATTTACTCATGTTGCTCTTATACTCCTGCATAACACATTGACATTCATGCTATGTTGGTCTGACATTAAACTCATGCTTCTGGCCTTTTCCTTTAACAGCTTCTATACACTGACTACAACTTTATTCTGTCTTCTCCATTCTACTTCAATGATGCTGGCACTCTTCTCAGTGACAAGGCTTTCTTCACTTTGCATCCCTTTATTTATGGCTATATTCTTATCCTAAAATATCAGCTTACCATCTCTGCTTACAGCACAAATATACATCATTCACCTTAGAAACCTATCACTTCTACCTTACCCATATCAAACACCTTTGGAGTGCATTGCTACCTTTCTGCCTTTGCCCCTAAAGAACATTGGGACTTTCATTATACTTGATTATTTGTTCCAACTTATGCTATTCTCTTCTTCAATTTATTTTTCAATATTTTGAGAATCTTATATACAAGCACTATATTCTATATGACTCCCATCCTCTCCTTCCTCCTGCACCTCCTGTGTCTCCCTTATTCCTCAAACTCATGATTGCTTATTATTTAACTATTATATTATTATTATCATTATTATTATTGGATATATATTGCAATTATATATGCTTAAATACAATCTGCCTATTTTATATTTCATTTATGTTTCCTTGTGTGTTTTTAGGGTTGACCTCCCTTGAAATTGAAATTTAACAATGTATCAGAGGGCTTGTCCAATGTATCAGAGGGCTTGTCCCTTGAGAAAACTGGCTTTTCCTTTCTGAGCAACTATCAATTTTCTGTAGTTCCATATAGGGCTAGGACCTTATAAGATTTCCCCCATCTATGCTGGCATGTCGATTAGCAATATCATTTTTCAGGTCTTGTTTGAGCTTGTTTCGTAGATGTGGCTTTCCTGTCATATATAGAAAATACTATCTAACAGCAGACATCCTCCCATTCTGGATCTTAACAATCTTTCTAGTTTCTTTTCTTCCATATTCCCTGAGCATAAGTTGTAGAGTGTGTTGTAGATTTGTGTTGTCACTTGGGGCAGTTGTTCCCTGGATATTGACGATTTCTGGATTTCTGTAATGCTACACTAAATCAGACATTACTTGAGAGAATAAAAATTGTACAGACTTTTATATCTACCACAAAACAGTCTATGGTAAAGAGTATATTCTATCAATGCCTTTTGGAGTGAACTCAGTGATATATAAGTAGCAAACAAAGGCAAACTGGGCTCCATATTAATGACATTTTCTAATCAATTTCTCTAAAATTCTTCAGCTTAAATTAAACAAGATACCCCCACCTCCTTGGTATACTCTCTCCTTATGTAAAGTTATGACTACAGGAATAGCATTGCATTTGACTCCATTGTAATTATTATTTTATTGAAAATTAGGGTGCTTAAGGATTGTGTGTGTGTGTGTGTGTGTGTGTGTGTGTGTGTACAACACAATGATGGTGTCTGTTAATGGCAGCCTCCCATTTACTTGTTGCTGTAGATTAGGTGCAGATGAGAGCATCATGTCTAGGCAGTGGTGCCTCTAATTTAATTCTTCAAATGTTATATAGCATTCCAGGTGTACTGCATTTCTGAGACAGCCAAGAGGTTATGAATCAAATCTGCTAATCTAGTTCTTTGCATGTACAGGCACGTTTTTGGCTGCAGAGTGAGAATCAGTGCAAATGAATCTATTGATCCTTTTCAAAATTCGACTACAAACCAATTTAGAATCAGATTTATTAGATGTCAAGTGGAGGAATCCTGACAATATCAATGACATAACAAGGTCACTGTCAAGGATTAGGAGGAAATGATGAGACTTTTTTCTCTTTAAATTGTGCTTGAATCACAATAATTTGGCTGTCCATGAAAGTACAAGTAACATTAATATTTAAATCTCTGAATGGCCTCTAAGTTATTCCCATATCACAGTCTGACAGGTGTATTATAAATGAATCCCAATGAGGCTGTTCTTCAAACTTTTTTGCTTAGAGGTGCTACTCACATTCTCAGTTATAACATGTCCCACGAATTTCTCTGCCTTTTAAATACAAAGCATCACGTTATCCATTTCTTCTTAGAAAATGTAAGAGCAGGAAGAAAACAAAATTATCCTACATTATTATTTGTAAAACCATTTCCTTAAGTTGTGCAAACAAACAAAGTTGGTTGTTTATCTGAGGCAATTAAAGAAAAAAACCAATGCTCTGAACTGACCTGTGTTGTGGATGTCAATCCTATGGTCAGCTTTGTATAGAGAAATAGATGAGTTTTAATTATTTTGTCTTAATCATTTCAACATCAAATGCATTGTCCTCCCTTTACACTTACCAGATAAATGTCAGAACAAGAAAGCAATGGTTTTATCACTGCTGGCTTACCCCAAGTTGATATGTCAAAGATTTCCATGAGATAAACATTCCAGTGTTTTCCAGACACACTCAATGGGACTGATGCACATAGGAACTGTAGCAGCACACACACATCCTGCACAAGTTCAGGCCAGACAGGGTCCCAGAACGGAGAGGGAAAAGTTCCCATCACTAACTAAGAAGCTATCTACAATTGATACCCTCGTGCCAAAGAAAAATTACTATTTTACAAAACGTCTCACTGTATACATTAATCACACTTCAAGGCAGGCCCCACATGCAGGAATAGTTGTCTAATGCAAAATAAAATCAATGATATTTTTGTAACTTCTTGCCTCATATTGTTTTGTTTGGGTATTTTTGTCCTATTGGTCTTTTGCTTCTATATTTTGTCTTCCATTTTTGGTGTGTGCATATATATGTATTGATTTGTTATTTTTCTTTAGTCATATTTGTACTTATTTTTAAAGAGAAAGAAAATGTGGTGTGGAGTGGGATGGTGCAAATATGGAAAGGATCTGGGAGAACTTTGGCAAGGGGAAAAAGTGTTAAGAATATATTTATGAAAAGTGTAATTTAAAATACAGATTAAAAATGAATAAATGGATCTAAATAGATGAAGATAAACATTTAAAAAAGAACTATATCCAATTACTATTTAAACATCTTTGTTTTCATTAAAAATCAGCTCTGGGGGTTGGGGATTTAGCTCAGTGGTAGAGCGCTTGCCTAGCAAGCGCAAGGACCTGGGTTCAGTCCCCAGCTCCGAAAAAAAAAAAAAATCAGCTCTAAATATATCAGCTGTTCTAGATACATTAAGTTTATTTTTTATCAACTTAACATCTACAATAAAAACCCTTTGGGGCTTAGATGTAGTTCACTTGGAAGCGTATCTACATTAAATTCAAGGAACATGTATTGGTAACCCCAGTACCACAGAAACATGTGTTTGTTAATGAGTGGCTGTAGTCCCAGCACTCAGGAGGTATTAGCTAAAGCATCAGGTGTTCAAGGTAATCTTCCTTCAGCAACCTGATGAGTTCAAGGCTACAAGAGACCCTGTTCTTAAAAGAAAGAAAGAAAGAAAGAAAGAAAGAAAGAAAGAAAGAAAGAAAGAAAGAAAGGAAGGAAGGAAGGAAGGAAGGAAGGAAGGAAG
This sequence comes from Rattus rattus, assembly GCF_011064425.1. Lineage (NCBI taxonomy): Eukaryota > Metazoa > Chordata > Mammalia > Rodentia > Muridae > Rattus > Rattus rattus. The sequence goes on from NC_046157.1 coordinate 182,042,080, forward strand.
GAAGGAAGGAAGGAAGGAAGGAAGGAAGGAAGGAAGGAAGGAAGAAGAAAACCACTTAATCCTGTCTGTATTACAGTTTCCTTCATTCTCTTTTCAATTGCCTCTTGGCAAAGAACAGCATGTGCTTACTACTGCATTTTCTTCCTTCTCTTTTATTCCTTCCCACTCTTCCTCAACATTACTGTGATGTTAACAGCCTTTTATTTAAGCAAATGCAAAAGACACTGGCAGGAATAGTGGGTGAATTTCCCTATTATGAATAGGTGAATGTTGTGAAAGCTTTTGCTTAGGCTATACTTTGGCTTCCATGCCTGAGCTCACAGCCCTAACTCTCCAGATCAGGCCTCTTGCCCTTTCACAACTATTCACCTAGTGATCACCAATATAATGTAAGGAAACTGGACTGTGAGATGGTGCCAGGAATTCTCTTAAAGGAAGATACTGTGCTTCCACCAAATGAAATATGGACATGACATCTGGAGGCACCTACAGATTTATTATAGTGCTTGATCTATACATTGAAGATGGGTGATGAAAAAAACCAAGCAGTATCTTTAGAATGATATGGCTGTGCTACCAGCCTTATTTTAATCATAATTTATTCTTTGATTTGAAACATTATGGAGAGGTTCTTTCTGGCCAGGGTAAGACTGTGCCTCATAACTAGCTAATCCCTAGGGATACAAGCAAGTTCCCTAATAGTCTGCCTTGCATATGCAAACCAATTAATACTAACTCCAGCCAAACCCCATCTCATCTACTTTATTTAACTTTCACACACCAAGGAAATAATTCTTCTACAGATAATTGATCCAAGCCCACACTGTTAGGATTTAGCAGCAGAGTACCTTCATGAGTTAGAGCCAAGGTTGCTTTAGCAGAGATCACACCAAGGAACAGATCTCAGAAAAAAAGTTTATTTGGGACAGGGGAGCAAAAGGCCCTCTAAGAGTGGGGACATAAGAGAGAGGTAGAGACAGAGAGACAGGAAGAGAAAGAGCTTGATTGAGGTAGGGCGTTCCTTTAAAGGATACTCATGTCACTAAGGAAAATATGAATCTCGTAAGACAGAAATGTATCACACTTGGCTGCTGCAGTTAGCAATGCGGTTTTTGGGGCTGAATCTCCTAGGGTAGGCTTGGGGAGCTCCTGATTTCTAACACACAGCTATGGATAACCCTCATACCGGAAGACTCCTAGACATTGTTCAAGTGTGCCAGTCTTATGCCAACTTTACCTTTCTTTTCCTATAGAAAGTCCAGAATAGACCAAATTCATTTCCACTTCTATCTTCTCAACAAGCCTACTGCTTCTTTGCACATCCTTTGAGGATTCTATGGGAACCGTAACGATAAACATTCATTTCAATGACTTCAATGCCTTCCTGACATCATTGAGTCACTTCAGTATGTTAAGACCTGGGCACTCAACAGTCTTGGATTCTAACTCAGCTTTATTCATATAAGGAAAATATAAGCTCTCAGCTTGTTTAAATCATTGGTGTTTCAGGCTTCTGTTATAAACAAACACTATAATGCATACATCTCTCCGGCATGGCTCTATAAACATAACAAATACAGAATGGTTGAATGATTGAATCAGGCTAAGCCCACAAACCTACTCTTTCTCTTATTATTGTTCAGATATTTTTTCGTAATTGTTATAATGTTTGTCATGGATTGTCAGTGTGACAATCTAGAATCACCTACATGACAAACCACTGGATATTTTGTGAGAAACTTACTCGATTGGATTACTGAAGGTGGTAAGACCCTAATGGATAACTGGAAAAGACTGTTCTATGAGCTACAGCCGTAAGCTGCAAAAATGGAAAGAATGAGGTGGATACCTGCATTTGCCTTGGACCTGCAAGAGGAGCATCTGCTTCAGGTCCCTGCCCCACTCCCCCCACACACAGTAAGCTGTACCTTCAAAACAGAAACTAAAATAAAACTTCTCTTCCATAAGCTGTTCTTTTCGTGTATTTTATCACAGAATTGGTCAAAATAATTGATACTGTAAACCAAACCTAAATACAGGAATAGGCCTATGTTTCCTTCCACCTTCCATATACAGGGCTCTTTCATTTCCCCCCCACCTCTGAAATATTTCTCAGTGGTATCTATCTCTTCTTGACAGAGTAGCTACTTCTGCTTTGCATTTCCTTTTTGGACTAAGTAATAATACTCAGGATAAAATACAAATTACTCATTATGCCCTGAAGGCTTTTGCTTGATCTTAATCTCCCACCTTTACAAGCACACCTTTCTAATCTATTTCCTGACCTCTGGACATAGTATCATCCTTCTACTGTTTGAAGTTATTGATGTTAGTCTTTTAGAGCAGCTGTTCACTCCAGCTTGTGATTAACCCTTTCCCCTAGGGAATTCATAAGGCTGGCTCCTTGTTTAAGTCTGAGCAAATGTCAATTTCTCAGAGATGCTTTCTCTGGACAACCTATTTAAATCAGCACAGCATACACAATGATCTACATATACCATAACTCTTCATACATTCAAGTGTCCTTTCTATATAGCCATAACCACATCTGGAAATTATTTATTTGCATATTTTTATTTGTTTCCTATTGATCTCCCTCATGAAATGCCAGGCATGTCTAAAATGCACTCAATCTGTTTCAATTATTTCAAGCCTGCTTTATGTATGAGGTTCTCGAAACCTTGCTGGATAAATCAATGAAGGTTTCCTGTTTCTGTCTGTCCCCCTATTAGAGTTTGTATTGCTCACTGATACTTGAATGATCTAGATAGAATCTAACTATTGAAGGGACTTATGCACTACAGAGTATTCCCCTTTAAACCGTGGATTAGACACAGATCATATCCACACATAATTTTCCAACACAAATATATCCTTTATTAATCAAGAAAAAGATGCAAGGTGGCTGAATATGAAATGGACATAAAAATCAGCAAATAGCTCTGCAGCTGTAATTTTTTAAAGGAAAAAACCAGGTCTGTATTAGAATGAGCTAGGATGGGTTGGTAAGTTCTGATTAGACATGTTAATTAAGGTAGCGAAATGAAGATTCTTTTTTCTTTTTTTGGATATTTTATGTATTTACATTTCAAATGTTATCCCCTTTCCTGGTTCCCTCCCTCCCATCCACTGGTCCCTCTGCTTCTATGAGGATGCTACTCCTCCCACCTCACCGCTCTGGCATTCCCCTACACTGGAGAACCTAGCCTTCGCAGAACCAAGCGCTTCTCCTCTATTGGTGCCAGACAATGCCATCCTCTGCTACATATGTGGCTGGAGCCATGGGTGCCTCCATGTGAACTCTTTGGTTGGTGGTTCAGCCCCTGGGAGGGCTGGGGTCTCTGGTTGGTTGATATTGTTGTTCTTTCTATGGAGTTGCATACCCCTTCAGCTCCTCCAGTCCTTTTTTTTTTTTTTTTTTTTTTTTTTCCCGGGCTGGGGACCGAACCCAGGGCCTTGTGCTTCCTAGGTAAGCGCTCTACCACTGAGCTAAATCCCCAGCCCCCTCCAGTCCTTTCTTTAACTGCTCCATTGGGGTCTCCGTGCTCACTCCTACGGTTAGCTGCAAGCATCCTCATCTGTACCAGTGAGTCTGATACAGAGGCTGGCAGAGCCTCTCAGGAGATTTCCATATCAGGCTCCTGTCAGCAAGCCCTTCTGGTCATCAGCAATAGTGACTGGGTTTGGTGGCTGTGTACGGGATGGATCCCAAGGTGGGGCGTTATCTGGATGGCCTTTCCTTCAGTCTCTGCCCCAGTCTTTGTCCTTGTATTTCCTTTAGACAGGAGCAATTCTGGGTTAAAATTTTGAGAAGGGTGGGTGGCCCCATCCCGCAACAGAGGGCCTTGCCTAACTTCTGGATACGGTCTCTACAGGTTCTCCCTCCCCTTTGTTGGGCATTTCAGCTAATCTCATCCACGTTGGGTCCTGGAGCCTCTTGCTTTCCTGGCATCTGGGACTGGCTGGTAGCCACCTCCAGTACCCCATCCCTCATAGCTACACATCTCTGTTAAAATTCCTGACCCTCTATGTATTATCCCAGTCTCCTCTCATGCCTGATCCTGTCTCCTCTTTCTCCTCCCCCTCATTTCTTCTTCCCAAGTCCCTCCCACCCTCTACCTCCTGTGAGTATTTTCTTCCCCCTGGGAAGGACTGAAGCATTCACATTTTATTCTTCCTTATTCTTGAACTTCATATAATCTGTGAATTGTATCTTGGGTATTCTGAGCTCTTAGGCTAATATACACTTTTCAATGAGTGCATACCATGTCTGTTCTTTTGTTACCTTACTCAGCATGATATTTTCTAGTTCCATCCATTTGCCTTAGAATTTTATGAAGTTATTGTGATTTCATTTTATTGGTTAGATCTGGTGATCAGCCTCAGCAATGAATCAACCATAAGAAATGGAATGTATCTTGGTGTCTAGCTTTAGAAATGTGGAAGCACCTAAATAAGGGAATCTGATAGTTTAACAAGAAAGAGAGGAGTGATAAGGCAAGATCTGCCAGTGCCAAGGTTGCCATACATGGGCCTATTAGAGACCTAAAACTATGAAACAAACAATGCAAACGTTCTTCAAAAATCTACCAAGGCTTTCCAAATTAAGTGTGATGGGACACAGATCAAAATGTACAAAACATAGACTTCCTTACCCATTGAGAGATTGTGATTTAGGATATTTTGTTTCAAGCCTGGATAAATAGATTAAATGATTCTCTAACCAACAACAAATTTTCTGACCTACCAAGACCCATTTTATGTTTCTTTGCACAGAAAAATGCAATCTGTGCTAGTTTTAGCTTTGTGTGCCAATGTAGAACTATATTACTGGGTAATAGTTTTTAAGTCTCAGACTTTCTTCATTTCTTTTAATTCTATTCCTGTTTTAAATTTTTGGTTTGACAAAGATACTTAAAAAGACCTGTCTTCAGGTTCAAAAATTCTTTCTTCTGCATAACAGAACTTGTATGAAATTCTCCGGTTGAGATTCTACTGTTTTTTAATTTTATTTTTTGAGTACTTTATTTGAAAATTTTCTGTTGAGTTATTTTTGGTGATTTCCATTTCTCATTCAAATCATGACTCATTTTCTAATTTTCATTCAACTAGTTTATTGGCTTTTCTCAGTGTTATGATTATTAATCTTTATCAGATATTTTATTAATAGCCTTTACTTTCAGCCTTGCCACTAGGCAGTTACTGTGTCCATTGAAGTGATTAAATTACTTACTTTTTATATTACTTGTGTCCCTGTTGTTCATTTTGTGAATCAGTCTACTCTACCAATTTTATAAGAAAGTTTTCACAGTACAAGGAATTCTCCTAAAGAAGTGTCTTAGGATATCAGTCTCACAGGATATGGTGACATCGCTTCTTGTTGGATGTAGTGTGTGTCTTAGTTAAGGTCTCTGTTGCTGTGTAGAGTCACCATGGCCACAGAAACTTTTATAAAGGAAAACATTTAATTGGGCTAACCTAAAGGTTTATTCCATTATCCCCACAGTGGGAAACATAGCAGCACACAGGAAAACATGGTGCTGTAGACATAGCTGAGAGTTCTACACCTTGATCCACAGGCAATAGGGAAGGGACAGTAAGCCACTGAGCCTGGCTGAGCTTCTGAAACCTCAAAGCCTGCACTCAGTGACACATGTCCTACAACAAGGCCACACCTACTCCATACCTACTTCAACAAGGCCATACTTCCAAATATTACTACTCCCTGTGAGTCTATAGGGATCATTTTTATTCAGACCACCACAACATGCCATATCCCTATAGGCTCTTCAGCTATACATGGTGGGTTTTATTATAGTATTATTTACAATTGGAAAAACACCCATCTGCCTGAGGCTTGTGCAGAAGTGGGAATGTTGTAGGTTTGGTGCATATGACATGGGATGTGAAATGCATACTCTGTGACTACTCTACAAGTAAAAATAATGTTGCTCAGAACATAATGCTTGATGGGTATCTCTTTATGAATTTCATGGATCATCCCTACTACTGAAAGGCTTGTGGCACTGAGAGTCCCAGTAGCAGCAAAGGAAATACAACACTCCTGGCATGGAAGGATGTGCAAGTAAATTTAGTCTTGAGTGTTTGGGCTACAGTCCTTCTGCTGTGGGTCTTTCTTTTGGAGGGGAATGGAGGTACCATGGTGCTGAACCATTGTGCTGGCATATCAGCATGCCAATCCTAGAAATAGTGATATTCAGAAGCCTCTAGCCCCTAGGAAATAAGAATTCTGACAATGGTACCTTTCCCAAGTTGAGTCAAGGTCTAACAACCTGTTACCTGAGATTAGAAGGGAAAATATGGGGATTCTTTCTCCAAAGGACAGTTACTGTGTAGACTCTAAGCAAATCCCAACCACAGACTGAGCTCCAAGTTTTTGAGGACTATTGAACTCTCTGTAGCTATATTTTCTAGAATCCATGATAATGGGATATACTGGTATCTCCCATTCCCCCTTTCCTTGCATTAGGGACTCCCTTTTGATGAGGAACTAGCACCATGGTTCCTGGTCTGCTTTGTTTCTCCTGCTCTGTTTTCAGCTCATGTCTCCATTCCACACTAAGTTTTAATATTCTCCTTCATTCGTTCACCTTAAATGTTTCTATCTTCCCATTGCTTTGATGGTCTTTGTGAAAGAAGAAGCACATACTAGGCTTCTTTATGGCCTCTTACTGGATTCTACTCCTTGTCTTTATAACACAACCAACTGGTATGGAATTAATATACAAAATCACTTTTTAAAAAAATAAGTTACTATGTAGATAATTTGAACTAATTCCCAAAATTTTTGAAAAGTAGATTAAATGAAAATGTCATGGAAGTTGGTGATTTTCACTAGATGCTGTTCATAGCACACATCAATATAAATATTAAAATTCAGCATTAAAGTAAGGATCTATTCTTAAACTAGCATATTATTTCTTAGGGCTAAAAGCAATTAACTTAAAATTACACAGACACACACACACACACACACACACAATGATTATAAATCTGTTTACCTTTTTATAAAAGAGGAAATAGTGATTGACTTGATTGAATTTATTTTTCTCATAATATATAATTAATTTTTATAGTGTTTAGATCAGGTAACTGCTACACAACTAAAGTTTCTAAGTCTACCAAACTCTCCTCCATTGGTGAAGGTTCATAAACAGAGCAATGATGCAGGGATATTGGATAGTGAGAAATAGTTCCTTTTCAGTCTTTACCACATCTGAAGCCACCATGTAACAACCTGGGTACGTAGTATCAGGCATTTCTCTATAAAGAATGCACTTTTCTCCTGCCACAAAAATATAAAAAATATCTGTGTGCATCCCTTATGACAATTTTTGATGGTGTTGATATTCCCGGGTAAGCATAAATAGAGTTGAAAGCACTCAGGGCTGATATTAACACTCCCAAAAAATGCATGAAGTTGCTTTAGTGCCTACACAGAAACAGTATGTCCAATATAGCACTACACGCAGGTTTCATTTGTTAGCTTTATTATCCACAGAGTGTGGCTTTGTGAGAAGAAGAAAAAAGAACCAATCCACTAAAACTTGTGTTAACTACATCTGCAGAAATTGAAAAGGTCAGTAGATAAATTACAGTTTTTCCAATAGGGTTTTAACATGCTTTACTTGAAGAGTAATTCAGGGAAGAAAAGAAAAGCAAATAAAGGGGAGGGGGTACTAGCTGAAGAAATGAGGATACTTGAGAAAAAGGGAAGATATTTAATCAAGACATTCCTCCATTCTTACCATCTTAGTTCTGTTTTATTTTATGCTTTCTATGGATCATGGCATTGCGTTCATTTCACATGACATTCATGAATGAAGTGTGAGAGTTTAGAAGAGAATAGTGAAAGGAAGGCTTTGCATAGTCATCCCTCTGTGTCTGAGAGGAATTGAGTGAAGGATTCCCTGCAGACACCAAAGTCTACAAATGTTCCAATTCCTTATGTAGTGTAGTATTTGTCTGTACGCTGTTCACAGTCTCTCATACACCCCATATTGTCTCCAGATGACTTATTTTACCCAATATATGATGGAAATATTACCTAAAGTGTTATATACTGTATTCTTTAGAGAATAGTGAAAAGTCGTCTACATACTCAATGTAGCCATGTTTTTTTCTGAGTATTTATAATCTATTGTTGGTGATATCTATGGATACAGAACTCAGGATATAGATAATTGACTATATTTTGCATTGGTTTTAGTACTCAAATAAGATATTATAAAACAATCTGTGTCTAATCTTCCCAGATACCATTTTATTTAAATTCTTCCTGCATCATTACTATCATCAGTAAGCCTTGTTCATTTTTTGTTTTGTTTTGTTTTGTAGAATGAGGATTGACCCTAGGACCTCATAAAGGCACACTAATGTTGTACCACTAAGCTATATCCCAACCTTCTTCATACCATTCCTTTTAGAATGAGATCTTACTGGTTACCTGGGCTTACTCTGCTAGTAACTCTGTAAATGATCCTTGAACTTGCAAGCCTCTTTTCTTAGCCTCTTGCTTGTCAGATTACAGACTTGACTCACTTCCCAAGCTCTGCAGAAGTAAACTTGGTAAATTCCTACTTGAATATCAAACATCTAATGTATCATGGTTCCATGCCACTCCTGTTGGAATTTATCTCCCCCAGGTAAGGACAGGAAGAACTCTACATAATGGGTAAATCAGGCTTCAAACATTGCCAAGTCCAACTGTGAACTCAAGGTTACATGATTTGAGTTCTGTACAAAATATTTGAAAGACTACTTGTCAGATATAACATGTGAGCAAAATGTAAATATATGATTAGAACATCAAAAATATATTCAGCATCATGATGCATCAGGGAGATAAAGTTGAAACAATAAATTATCATTTCACATTTGCCCACATGTCTAGAAGAAAGAGAACTGATTACACTAGGCTGGTTGGATGAGAAGAAGAAAAGATACCAATCATAGGGATAAAACTGGTATAAACACTAGGAAACAATGCTTCAACCATCTCTTGTAAAGAGGAGATATCTTGTACTTTGTTCAGACATTTCACTCTTGGATATTTGCCCAAAGAAAAGAAAAACAGATTTAAAATGTAATAATAATAACAACAACAACAATAACAGCAATCCACTAAAATGTTTGCCAACATTAAATTTAAAGAGAAGTAGTATATTTATAAAGGGAATACTAACCGTAAATGGTAACATATGTTTATAATCCCAGCACCAGAAAGCTGAAGCAGGATAATTGTAAATTCAAATCTGTCTTTGGCTACACTGTAAGACTCTGCCTCAAAATAATGTAATACCATTAACAATAAAGTACAACTGACACTGGTACACATCAAAACATTATCTAATGAAAGAAGCAACATTCTAAATAGTACATAGTAATATTCCATTTACAAAAATGTTTAAATGGAACAATCTAAAGTATAGTATCAGAAATAAATCAGCACTTCACAAAGGTACAAGATCTGAGTATATCCTAAGAGTAAAATGAAAAATAGAGGTGGATGGGTAATTGGAATATATTTCCTGGTGAAGTTATTTGTAAGTATATACAGGTCAAAATTACATCAAAATTGTGTGTTTATCTTATGTAGAATTGTATACCATATATCACGCTTTGAGAGAGTACCACTTCTAGAACTATTATATATACATATATGAATTATATGAATGTTTTAGCTATTTCTTATCATTTCTGTGCACTTATTGTGAGTAATTCACAGCCATATAGGTGATAATATTGCTATTTTCTCAAAGGTGAAAAAGCGACCTCAGAAAAGCTAAACAATATATTAGCCTAAAAATACACAACCAGCAAATCGTCACACTATAATTAAACTGGGTTCCCTGAAGACCAACCTTTGGCATTTTCTATGCATCCCTTGGGCCTCAGCTTAGCCAGGATCCACAACACGGTAGTCCTTTCTTTTCTCTACTGCTGTTTAATTATAAGAGATGATCTAAAAGCTCTTAGATATGACTACCTTTCAAGTGAAATAAATTAGTTCAATTGTATTCTTTGACTTTGTTATCCCCCTCTACATTATTCCTATTTATTTGTATATCAAATAGTTTTAACTAACAAAGTTGCAATGAAGGATGTCAATCAATTTTCCATCAACCAAAAAAGAAAATTTCTTTTGATTTTTGTTCCACTTTAATTACCTACACTTTCTAAATATTTCTTTTCCTTAAATGTCCTTCTATGTGTTTCCCAAGTTTTCTTCTGGTCATTGAGCAATACACACTTGCAGGCTCATAATATTAAGTATGTTCTCACATAAAAAGAGGCAAAAGAAGACTCTAGAAGAAGAAAAAAGATAATATCTCCTATTAATATCCAGCATGAAGGGTTTATCAGAAAACTTTGCATTTTTTAATAATCTTCCTATTCATTTAAAACTGTGACCCCCCGAAAAAAATGTTTACTATTGAGGGAAATGCTTATGGTATATTAGCTACTTTCAAATAAATCAATAATTTGAAGAAGAAAGCAAATCACCATGAGCATATATCTGAAAATATGGCTATAGCTCCTCTCACATAGCCTCAGAACTCATTATCATCAGAGGTGACAACCTTATGTAGATCACTGTCCCTGAGAAATCCAGTGGGACAAGGTGTAAAAGTGGAACAAGAGATAGAAGGATATTGTCATAGTTTGAATCTTCCAGGTTTATGGACTAATGGCTTCATTCCTAAGGTAGAGCTATATGGAGGTCCATGTCACCAGGAGGTGAAACCTGTAGCAGGTTCTTCATCCATTTGTGATTTGCCATTGAGAGAATTGTGGTTCCCCAGACACAGCCCCTTCCTCTTTCCTTTTGGCTTTCTGGTCTAGAGGCAAGCAGTTTGCTATGATATATACTCTCTAACATATGCATAAATCATACTCACTAAATCACAAGGCAGTGGGTTAACTGATCTTAAACTAGAACCTTGAAAATGTGAGCTTAAAAAAGAAACTTTTTCTATCTTTACATTATCTGAAGCATTTTTGTATAGTTACAGAAAGCAAACATTACAGTAATGTTAATGATCTCATCATAGTAATATCATGGAGAACTGGGCTAATTATGGACATGTTTGTATCTTGGTTTTTAACAAAAATTAACAAGTAAAAACTAATCTGATTGTTTGCAAAAGTGGATCAGTGGGTCAGAATAATTCCAGCGCAAACAAAAGGAACTGAGTTAAAATTTCTATTAGCAGGCTAAAAGGCGGGCATAGATGAATCCTTGCATCTTGCTGGCAAGCCAGTTAGCCAAATTAGCAAAATTTGGGCTCATTGAGAGATCATGTCTTAATAAAATAGTGGGGAAAGCAATAGAGGAAAATGTCTGACAGCCACTTCTGATCTGCACATATTTTTACATATGAGCACATGCATCCTCATACATATATGAATATTACTTATATACCTAAAAATGTGTTTATTTTTTAAACTAAGTATTGCAAAGAGTCAAAAGAATAAGTTTATAAAGCAAAATGATACAGAAACTATTCTTATGTAAATTTTAATGTTTGATGTAGCCTGTGTTGTGTTGATGGAGTTAACAGTAGCAGACAAACTTGTGACAGTCTTGGTTGAGACTACCAGTCATGCCTTCAAGGTTCAACACTCACCCAGCCAACTCCCCAAGCTCCATGTAGTAAATGACCACCACAAATGACTTGCATGTTCCTTTTGTATTCTGTTTCACTATATATACTCTCCGTAGGGACAAATGTCACAATATTATAACTTCCTGTCATGTTCAGTGCCGTAATCATACTCATCATGTGTTCTTCTTCCTCTTCTCTATGTTTCTGCTTACTAGTCCAGACTACTCCTGAGACAAAAGACTTTAAGAATGTATGCCTCAACAGCGTCCCTAACAAATATGTTCTTTATAATATTCTCTGCTCAGCTATCTTTCCATGAGTTGTGTGGATTTTTTCTCTCTTTTGAGTATCACTTCTGATGTGATAGTATAGCAATGTTCTCACACATGGGAAATCCAGTCATATCCACAGGCTTACACCAGCAATGCCCCATGATTCTGTGGGAAGCTTCTAGAAAATGTATTTGAGGAAGACTGCATCACAAGCAAGGAGTTCTAGGAGGAAGCAACAAACTACAAAACACTGCATAATGAAGAAAGCTACTCAGAATGAGAAAAGGCTGCATATGTGTACATGTTTTGCATGATTGATCCAAAAAAATGTGGTGTATTGAGAAAGCCTCAAGTGAATTAAATTTTATCCTCTTTGCTATTTATACAATCTAATTATAAATATATTCAACTACCTCTTGTGTCCTCTGCTCATTGGACTAGTATGTTTTATACAGTCCCTAATTATCCCTAAATATTGGCTATTTTAAGAAGTTTAGTCATACTAATAGCATAGCTTCCAAAGTTAATGGTTTCCTCAAGCAAGGGAATCATTATAAATGAATCCATATTACTTTCTTCTAATAACTTTCCAAAGTTTAAATGAGTTTGCTTACTAATGGGTATTCAAAGCAAAATTTTAGAAGTGTTTCAAGAACTAGTTTCTGACTCAGAACTTTATATTCCATTCAGGAGGGGTAACTGTGACGAAGAAAAACAAACTCTTTCCATTTAGGTCCCAGTGAGGAGGTACATTAAAGGGAAGTATTGACATAGAATCTATACAACCTCAAGTAGCTGATTAGAACACAAATGAAGCCAGCCACATTCCTCTAGCATATTACTGTTATGTTAACTTGACATGGAAATACAGAATTGTGGGGATAAATTTAACTTGAATAACAATCAACAGCAAACTGAAGAGGATATAAACTATAGAAGAAAACAAGGCTCATATATCCCATGTAGAGTTTAAAAATGGAGCCATCTTGAAAGAAAGAAGTCTGCCTTGGTGAGGGCAGAAATATTTAGAAAAATTACCCCAGGTTTATCTAAGACAATAAGACAAACGGGGAATTCTTGATGCATAGTCATTAATTGCATTTTATTTCACTTTTTGTCAGAGATGGGGGAAGAAAATTCAAAATCTCATTTCCTTAGATTTTAAAATGCATTCCTAATAAGAGCCAACTAATTACTATATAATCATCTGAACCTTTATGAAAGCCCTGCAGACTATTTGACTAATTGATTTTGATTGCCCAGCCGGCTATTCAGGGGTAACAGAGTAAGGAAGTTGCTGGATGGTAAAAGGAAATACTAGTCACTATTTGGCAGATGCTCATTGAAACTTACTGACAGGGAAGGTCAATCAGAACCATGAAGAGCTTGAAGGGGCTCGAGACCCCATATGAACAACAATGCCAAGCAACCAGAGCTTCCAGGGACTAAGCCACTACCTAAAGACTATACATGGACTGACCCTGGACTCTGTAAGATCATCAGTGTAAGGGGAAGCCCTGGGTCCTGCTAAGACTGAACGTGATTGTTGGGGGGAGGGCGGCAAGGGGGGAGGATGGGGAGGGGAACACCCATAAAGAAGGGGAGGGGGAGGGATTAGGGGGATGTTGGCCCGTAAACCGGGAAAGGGAATAACACTCGAAATGTAAATAAGAAATACTCAAGTTAAAAAATAAAATAAAACAAAAAAATAAAAAAATAAAAAAAAAGATATGGATACGAAAAAAAAAAAAAAGAACCATGTAAGGAACCAATAGTCTTATATGCTGCTCAGAAAAGGTCAGAGGGTCAGAGGTGTCAGCTTGAGCAAGAGCATTTGTCTTTGCCAAACTTCCATCCTGAGTCTGTGCTTAGTAGTTTAGGGGTAGGCATTTACAGTTCAGACTCTAACTATAAACTTATGATTATAATGTAATTTTTGCTAGCTGGCATTGCTTTCGAATGGCTAGCATTTAAAGTAATAGCTTGATAATGGCCAGGAGCAGAAGTAGCTATCTCTGACAGTATTGCTTCTGTGTCCAATTCTTTGTATCTGTGTGTGTATTGTACATTCCAATCTTAGCCCTTGTAGCTCCCTGTCACTACTCACTTGATCTGTAGAACCTTGGGATCTGAAGCAGAGATATGTTGGTAGATGTTAGTGCTCTGGATTGCTCAGGAATTATACAATGACGTTTTCTCATATCGCCTCCAAACCTGAAGACCACAGAACATTTACAGACAATTGTTACATAAAAGTAGAATCTGTTTTTGATGTTCTTTGGACATTGCCAAATCTTCTTTTCATTACTGTGAGATAATGGTTTTTCTTCCTTAGGGTCTACAGAGTACAAATTTTGATTTGTACACCAAATACTGATTAAGTCTGGATATTTAGATTTTTTAGTCGTCTCAAAGATAAATTATATATATGATAATAATATTAAAAACCACCTTTTAGCTATTTTGAACTACATTACAATATATTGTTAATTAGAATCATCCTCCTGTGCATCATCACAAGGCTTATCTTCCTATGCAGTTGTTACTTTGCAGCCATAATCCCACCATGTCTCCCTATCTATGAGCCTATGGTGATCACTATTCTGCTCTCTGCTTTTATCAGATCAGCATTCTTAGGTTATACATGTCACTAAAATATGTAATATCAGACTTTCAATTCCTGGCTTGTTCGATTTTACATTAAGATTTCTAAGTTCATCTACATTTCGACAAATGATATGGGCCCCATAATGTTTGTCATATTTCTTTATACATTCATTAGTGAGCACTTCCACTGATTCTGTCTTAACTGCTCTGAAATTGCTAAAACAAACATGAGAATGTGTGCATCTCTTTGTGAGATTGCTAATTGTGAATTAAGTAGTTTTATATTTGGGTTTTAGGGGGTCTGAAGGGGTGTTGCTGTTTGGATTTATTTTGGATTTTATTGTTTTGTTTGTTATTTGTTTTGGGGCATCTCTGTGTTGCTTTTCTTTTTATGATTTTTTATTGGATATTTTCTTTATTTACATTTCAAATGTTATCCTCTTTTCCAATTTCCCCTCTGGGAACCCCCATCCCCTCCTCCTCCTCCTGCTTCTATGAGGGTGTTCCCCCACCCACCCATCCACTTCCACCTACCCCCCTACGAAATGATTTATCTCTATGACCTAACTGACCCACAGGAATATATACATATATATTGGACAGTCATACTAGATATATTATGGAATGACAAGGGGTTATGTCCTACTGGGGGGATGATAAAGTAGGATAACTTCATGGAATCTCATTGTGTTCTGTAATGGAAAACTTCTTTTAGTAGTTACAGGGTACAAACCTTCCAGTAAAAATCCTGTGTTTTTTCTCAGAGGTCTGCTAGATGGTATGGCTCAGGGGAAAGGAGAGGGTCAGAATGGTCACCTGCCAAGGTGCTGTGCTTCATGTTGCTGTAGTGCATGCCTGTTTTCATAGTAACTGTCCTACAGACTCGAGGCTAGTTTGTTTTGACCATGCCAAGTGTGTGTACATACACAAAATGCTTAGAAATATTTATTTCAGAAATGTTAATATTTTAATCCATTTCTCTTAGGTTTCCAAATTTGCTGGAATACAGTTTTGTTCTTAGGTTTGATATGTTCACTTGTTTGATTTCGGTTTTGTTGGTGGCAGTAGTGGTTTTTAGCATGCTTTTGTGATTCTCTGAATTTCCTTAGTGTCTGTTGTAATATCTTCCTCTACATTTCTAATTTTTTCTAATTTTATTAATTTGGATATTTTCTATGGGTCTTTTGGTTAATTTGGCTAAAGCTTGTTATTTTTGTACATTTTTTCAAGGAGCCAATTGTTCATTTCATTGATTGTTTGAATTTTTGTTGTTTGTATTTTATTGAGTTTGATACTGAATTCTAGTTTCCTCTTTTTTGAGTACTATTTCTTCCTGTTTTTCTCAAGTTTATAGGTGTGTCATTAAGTCAGTAATATGAGATCTCTCCAATATTTGATGTAGACATTTAGTTTTATGAGCTTGCTCCTTATATCTCTCTTCATTGGTTCCCATGGTTTTTGTATCTTGTGCTTTCATTTTCATTCAATTCTAAAGAGATTTTAATTTAATTTTTGGTTTCTTTCTTAGCTCAATTTTCATTCCATGGTGAGCTGTTCAGTTTCCATGAGTTTGTTTATTTTCTGGTGTTTCTATTGTTTGTGATATACAATTTTAATTCATGGTGCTCAGCTAAAATGTAAGGCATTATTTATTTCAATTTTCTTACATATATTGAGATTTATTTTGTGTCTAATATGTTATCAGTTTTAGAGAAAGTTTGATACGCTGCTGAGAAGAAAGTATATTCTTTACAACGTTTGGGTGAAATGTTCTATAGATCGATACCTATGAGGTCCATTTGATTTGTGGGTTTAACTCCAGCATTTCCCTGCATAAGCTCAAATAATTCAACATCCGACTCTGAAGCTATTTGCTCATCCATGTTCATTGCTGCTCTATTCACAATAACTAGAAAACCAAAACAACATAAATGTCCTGATAAATGGATTCTGAAACTGTGATACATATATAATATGTCATACTAGTCAGCTGTAAAGAAAAATGAAATTTTGAATTTTGCAAGTAAATGGATGGAAAGATCATATTGAGTAAGAAGACTCAGACCTAGAAAGGCAAAAGCCAAATATTCTCTATCAACTGAGGCACCTGCTCCAAATATTCGGAAATCAGTATATATCCAGGAATGACTGCAGAATCCAGTAAAGTAAAAGGGCTGGTGGAGTGAACAAAAGAGAGGGCAATAGCAGGCTACAAGTGATCTAATCAGGGAGATGGGAAAATAACAACTCTAACTGGAGGAGGGAAGAGTGAAATAAATACAGAAGTGGAGAGTAAGGCAAAAAAGAAAAACAATAATGATGTCTGGAAAAGGCATAAGTAATCATTCTATTTCTCATCTACGTAAAAGGAACCTATAGTACACATAAGTCTGTGTATAAATAGCCATGTATACTTTAAATGAAATTTCCTTATCTGGATTGGTTGTGGTCTCCTCGAAAAAGCTAAAGACCACCAACACCAGGCAGGCATGAAAAACTCTTTTGAGTTGTTGCTCAGTGTTGTTCAAGAGATTCTGAAAAGCAAGTCTCTATAGCTAAAGACGTAATGCATTTCAGAAACAGGGTCCAGAACTCGTGAGCTGAACGTGAACTGAAAACCTTCTCCCTGAGGACTAGTTTTCATAGTATCAGAAGACACCATGCAAGGGAAGAGAGGGGGTGGGAGGGAGAGAGAAGGAGACAGAGAGAGAAGGAGGAGGAGAGAGAGAGAGGGAGGGAGAGGGAGAGGGACAGGAACAGGGAGAGGGACAGGGAGAGGGTGTCTATTTCTTTGGTAAATTCTACTTTTGTGTCTTGAAAGTTTTCATTATTTTGTTTGATTGATGTTTGGTTTTGGTAGTGCTTCTTTGTGTCACCTTGACTGCTCTGGAAATCACTCAGTAGACCAGGCTAGCTTTGAACTCAAGAGATCTACCTGCCTCTGCCTCCAAAACGCTGGCATTTATGTTCTCACACTTTTCATTAAGGCATTTATTCATAACCTCTTTTGAAGTCCATGTCTTGTACTTCAGCAAAAATACATTTATCAGGACCTATTGCAATTGGGTTGCTGGAGGAATATTGTGTTCGCTACTTAGGTTTGTGCTTTTGCACTGGGATCAAATCATCTGGAGTTAAACGTTTAGGGTGTTTCTTAGTTTAGATATTGGCTCTTATCTTTGTTGTTGGGTGGATGTTTTGTTTTTACTTTTTTTTTTTTTTTGGTTGCTTTATCCACTCTGAGTCCTAGTCAAGTGTGATGGCGATGGGACACCTAGTAAAAACTTATTCTGTTAGGTGAATGCAAAGGAATGCAAATGGACTGAGTACTAGTAGCCTAGTATGGGTACTGGGGATTCCTGGTAAAAGTGTTTCTGCAAGTCAGTTGGTACTACAAAGGTGCAGAAATGAGGTGAAAGTAAAGACTGAAGGGGGACACTGCTATAGAATTAGAGGGACCCCAGTTCTATACCAAGAGTGAATTTCTACTTATTATTCTATAATAGAGTTATATTTGTCAACATTTTTCTTCCATTTAAAGTTTATTTTGCTCCTTTCATGTAATATGGAAAGATTTCTGTTTAATATACTCCCAGTTACTAATTTTTGCCTTTGTTTTCTAGACTTTTGTTTTTCACACCAGAAAAAAAAATTCTCTGATCCAATATTTGAAGTGTTCTATGTTTTATATTTACATGATGATTTCAGAATTTCAGGCCTTATATTGCTGGTCTATCTTACATTGGCTTTGGTTAAAAAAGGATGGCCAGTGTTCAGTGTAGATAGTCAGATTTTCTAGTAACATTTGTTAGAGATTGTCATTTCTCTAATATACTAACACATGTGTTTGTGAAAGTGTCATGTTTTTGTAAATTCATTCCAGATCCCTGCTAAAACAAATGTGTACTACAAATAAGGGATAATATAGAAAGGGCTCCATCAGCTTTTGTTTCAATTGAGCCTTTTATTAAATATGTTCTGTCTTGATTTATAACAGACCACAAAGAGAGAAGCCATTTAGTTAAATACCAGCTATGAAAAGGCGTGCTATCATTTCAAATTAGTTTTGACCCAAACCAGACTAATTTAGCTACAGAAGATGTTGACTGTACAAATAATTATCACAAATTTTAATTGAGAACAACTCCTCCAGCAGCTGTGAACAGATGCTTTCCAACATTAGCTGCAGCCAGACTTTTATTAACTGCATAACAATACATGGCTGCCTGGAGGAATGAAAAGGCTCCTATAACTAACAGCCCAAAGTCTTCCAATCTTACCCAGCACAAGAATTCTTTCCAGAGGTCAAATAAAAGCAAAATTCTTCATCAAGCATTTCCATTCAGTTGTGGCCCATCAGTTGGATAAGTGCCTTGATAATGGTGTATTTTACAGGCATTGAGATATTGGCTTTGATTCCCACATGCAATCATAGGTCTGGGGAATTGAATTTTTACAGAACTCAAGCAAAGCATTGGCCTCTTTTCTGTGTAAATTACATCCAAGGTTTGATATGGGTACAGCAAACTGTGGCAACTGGCTCATCTCCAATCTTTCCATAAAAGAAAAATGAGATGTTCATAGTGGTCCTTTTGGCCATTTTAGCTAACACTATTCTCACCTGGTACCAAAACACAAGTATAAAAGCTGTAGAAAACAGTGCTAAGTGATAATGAAACTAGAAATAAGTAAGATGTCAGTAGCACATTAGAGTTTTTAAGTGCTTTATATCCTAAGCTGTATGATAAGAAGCTGCACTTTCCAGATGAAGCCAAGCTATAGAATCATAGCTGATGATTTGGTAAATGGCACACAGATTATTTCTAAGGTTACCCTAGATACTTGAAGGAAACGATACTCTTTATAATGTTTATTTACTTTATATAGAAGTTATCACTTTTCTCAGATTATGACAGTAGCATGTAACTGACTAAAGAAAGTTAAAATTCCATCACCTAAGACAAGCATCAGTAAAATTTGATGTATTTCCATGAATATGCTATCTCATGAGCCATCTCCCCAGCAAGCCCTCAGATTGTCCATAAAAGAAACTCTGGCATGAAGGATTGCACAAAGCTGTTGATGGCTTTTTCCTAGAATTATACCTGTACCTTACAGAAAAATGTGATGAGCAGCTGCAAGAAGCCTCAGGCAATCCCAAGGGGAAGCTTAGATCTTAGATGGGCTATCTAAAAAGTACCAAATTGAGATTAGGAATCTAATTGTAACCATAAAATTGACCAGTCACTGGCTGTAAGCTGCTGCTTGGGGGCAACTGAACAAGTGGCAAGGTAGCTTTCTTGGGACAAGAAAATTCTAAGAGGAATTAAAACAGCCAAGGTAGCCAAGTACCCAGGCAGCTAATGGAATATCTCTCATGAAGAGTGATCCACCGGAATTTCAGAATACTCTCTCCCCTGTGAGATAAGTTTTTCTTGGATTCTGGATAGTCACTCTGCCTGAGGAAATTAAATAGGAAGATTAATGAAATAAACCACTCCCACCTCTGCTACAGTCAGTCTGTCACAGTTGAGATCTGAAAAGTTCCCTAAAAGCTAATGCATGCGTTGAAGCTCCTGATATTTTGGGGAGTTGATAAAAACTTTAGAAAGTGGAGACCACTGGTAAGAAGAGATGGTTCTTGGAGAGTCTAACTCTAAAGGAGATATTTTGTCCTTGTCCTCTTTTATGGTTCCCCCTCCTCCTCATAATGGCTTCTGTCTTCCTCTACTCACCTTTCTTCCTCCTTCCTGCCTTTCTTCTTCCCTTCTTATCTCCCTCACTCCTTCCTTTCTTCCTCTCTCCTAGTCTCCCTTCCTCCTTGTCTTGTTCTCCTTATTTTTTCTCAACTATCAGAAGATGAACAGTTTTGATATGTTTCACCACAGATCCAGATTGATAAAGCCAAGTGACCATAACTGAAGTCTCTAGAACCATGTGTAAAAATACATCTTTTCCTCTTTCATTTTACTTGGGTATTTTGTCACAGTAATAGAAATCTAGTTATGGACTCAGTCTCACAATTCAGTCATTAGCTTCTTCCTGAATAGCCTTTTCTAGAAACATCCTGCCTAATATTTAGCAATCTGTTTATTTAAATTTTTAACCAGAGAGATTTAAGCCTCGTGCTTACCATGCCCTCTTCATGACAGGGGTACTTGTCCAAATGACATCAAACGGAGCCAAGGTAATTTTAAGAGATCACCCAGTGATATTTCCTGTTAATTACAACAGGCTAACTTCCTTATAAATCAATACTAATTATCCTTTTGCATTGGTGAAACCTCTTCATCCATGGGTCATTAGCTTTTGCATATACAAAATGCCAGATGTAAAGCATATTATAAGGAAATAATGAAGGGAGAAACTTCCAAGGGAACCTCAAGCTACTTAAGTTTTTCTGTTAAGGAACTGAAAATAACTTGTGATGTCACTGGTCACATTTCATATTCCTGAAGCTATATTGACCTGCCTTAGCAAAAATACCACATCTAACCCTGTAATTACATCATTCCCTAGATGTGCTCACAATAATCTACTGCAATCCAGTAGAACCTATTTGGCTTTTTAAAAGCCTAGAGTGGTGAATTAAATGAAGACTTTATGTGGACTACTGCCCCTGCATTCTTGACATATACATAGAGGATATAGAAGGATGAGTTAACCATTAGTGCTATTATTATTGCTGCCAATATGGGAGAGAAGGAACTTTTACAACTTTCCATACACATGTATTTTTATGAATTATATAAACTGAGGCCAAGAAAAAGACTAAGAAACCATAGCTATAAGCACCTTCCATGGTGTTGCAGCATCCTTCCCACAAGCTTGGGTTTTCTTGCCATCAATGATTCCTGGTTATGTAAATTGTCTGAGATGCCAACATAGACTGTTGTATAATAGATACATTTTGAGTGAAACTACCAACCAGAGAGCATCCAAAACCCTGGCACATATGTAGCAAAGGACTGCCTTGTATAGTCTCAGTGGGAGAGGATGTGTATAATCCTGTAGACTTGATGCCCCAGCGAGGGAAAATGCCAGTTAGGGGCACCCTCTCAGAAGTAAAGGGGAAAAGGACTAGGGGGAACAATTCTGCAAGGAATTATGAGGCGGGCAACCTTTGGGAAGTAAATAAATAAAATAACTCATTAAAAACAACAACAACAACAACCAGAAAGAAATTCAGCTTCTTCCATTTTGGGGTTGTCAAAAGTGGAAATAGCATTTTTTTCATTCCGGCAAGTAATTAATGAAAATGTCTTTACCCCAACAGTCTGTGTTGTCAGAAATTTTGATGCTAGCCATTCTGCTGACTGTAACTCATTATGTATTGATTTTATATTTCCTTTTAAAATGATGCCAGTTGAAAGTACATTCTTTTGCACTTTGATATCTTCACTGATGACATTTCTATTTAAATATGCCATTTGCTTTTTAAAGTTGGGATGTCTATCACCCTCGTTTTGAATTGTAAGGATGTGTATACACAGCATTTTCCCCTAGCCTGTGGCTTTCCTTCACTTATTAATGCAAGAGCAAGCATATCCATCTCTGACATCTTTGGCAGAGAAGAGCCTGTGTTTCTTTTGTTGGTTGAGACTGTGTGTTAATGAAAGCTCAGGAGTTTGGAAGTCAGATGGGGCTATATTTTGTGTTCTGTTTTGTTTTATAAATAATTATGTCTACCCAGACTCTTATATTTCCATATGTATGTGTGACACTTGGTTCTCTAAAAATAAAATTGTATTGAATTTGATAATGACATTCTTGAATCTTTTGATAAATTTGTCTAGAACAGTCATCTTAGAATTATTGAATCTTCTATCATATACTTTCTGTATATTGAGTATTTTAAAATTTCAGAAGTATTTTTTTTTTGGTTTTGATTTTGTTTTTCAATTTGCTACATATGATTTTAAGGAAGAGCCTTTCTATTGTAAGTGTTTGGGAAATGTTTATCATTTAGTAGATATTAAACTTTATGAATTTTTCTCCCTCTAACAAGAAATTGTTTTAGTCTTTTATATTTTAAAATTAATTACTTATTAGTCACATACTTAAATGCTTAAAACAAACTCTTCAAGAAAGGTTGAATGTCACTCACCTTCATAAACAAATTCCAACTCATATACTTTCGAATGTTAAAAGGCATCATTTCTAACTAAGATATAATCAATGGAATGAAAGGGTAGCCTATGAAAAGCAAAATATATTTATAAACCACTTATATATAAGGTTAATATCAAAACATGTAACTAGTCTGCTCAATAGCAAAGTAACTAAATAAATGGATAGAATTTTTCTAAATATCAGCAAATGTTTTCATATGAATATGGAAAATGTTCAATGTTGCTAACAAAGAAAAATGTAATCAAATAAACCATGAAAGAAATAGTCAAACCACAAATCTCATACCTGTCAGTGTGACTACCACTAACTAGGTACATGCAAAATAAACATACAATCATCGCAAGGATGTGGATTAAGAGGAATGATTATATATCCAATTAGAGCCTTGTTTGTGAATTCTTCCTCCATATCTATGACAAATAAAACCTAATCTGTTGTAGCAACCTGAGCAGTCTAGGATAATGGAATTCTATACTTTAGATTAATATTTATCAGTCTTCTGAAGTAGGACCAACTTATATAAAAATGTAAATGAATCTAAACTTCGAAGTTCAAAATAGTTTTCTAACCCATCACTTGTCAGAATTCAAGCCTACAGTGGTTCAGAAGCCCTGCCAGGTTGCATACCTTTGAAGTCTCTCTTCTAGGAGAATTAGCTCTTGATTGCGCTGGAATATCTGAAACACTAGATTGGAGTTGGCATACTGCTTATTCACTTAAGTCTAAATCCACAGGAAAAGTTTATGAGAGCACAAACATGCCCTTATCACCTTGTCAGAATTCTCCTTTTTCATTCAGAACAGTCCAAATATTTACTTAATTTATTATACAAACAATTTAAATGTTTAAGTAAAATCCATGGACATACTAGATGGAAATATAGACAATAAGAAAGCAAAGAAATACTAAATGGCTAATTAATTTAAGTCAGAATAAGTAGTACCAGATAACATAGGAATGAAAATTAAAAATCCAGCTTGACAAACCTTGTTCAATCCCATTTATCTATATAACCCTAAGTAAATTTATTGAAACATCTAAGTCTTGGTTTAAGCACACACACACAAACACTCTCTCTCTCTCTCTCTCTCTCTCTCTCTCTCTCTCTCTCTCTCTCTCTCTCTCTCTCTCTCACACACACACACACACACACACAACACACACACACACCTTGTGTATGTTTAAATGTGTAGTATTTGTTGTGAAGATATTAATTGAAATTGTTTCTATAAAATGCTATGAATATGCCTTCTAAGTTTAATACTTAATATTTAAAATACTGGGATGGGGAAAGCTCCCAGGACTGAATTTGGGTTACCTTAGCTGAAATGCCCAACAGTGGGGATAAGGAACTTGAAGAGACCATTTCTAGTAGTTCAGGTCCCCAGTGAAAGGATGGGACATCAACCCATTTCAAA